>NW_020230015.1:585156-703691 GCF_003227715.2 Harpegnathos saltator
TTTCTAACAATACAACTATAGTATTTGTATATTTTGGGAAAAGATGCAACAATATTTCCCAAGCTGGAAAACTCGTCCCTACCTCGAACACAGTTATATTTTTATTTATTCATTTTTTTAAACACGATTACAAATTGAGAAAAGTTTCATTTTGGATACTTTTTTGTACAATCATTATTTTTCCAAACTTGACTTCACTGCCTTTATTTTAGTACGGACTATAATGGCAATCGTATATTTGAAAAATCTTTTTCATTTTTGGTTCGGAGTAGTGAGAGACCCGAATTATGTCGATAGCAAACATAAAGCTTGCAAATGACTATATTTATTATAATTACAAATTGATCGTTCTTGTGATTCAATAAAATTTATTTCATACTTTGAACGTTAACGAATACAGTGTGAAGATCCATTGATTTTACCCTTCTGTTAGAAAAAATTCGAAAAATAGCCTTAAACAGCCTCCCACATACAATTCCCCCTTCAAAAAAATAAATTATCTGTGTATAAGAGGAAATTTATATTAAAATCAATAAGACTTGCATTATACATATAATTTCTCTAGCTTCAAGAATAATGTGTTTATAATATCTCTTAATTTTAAAGGAATCTTCTGAGGCCATATATAAGAGTAAAAATCCTCTAAATTTAAATGATTCCGCTTGTTCTGCAATTACTTTTTTGGGTGAACGGTAGGTTTCGATCATCATAACTGAACTTCAGTGCACTAACCGGATGTTCTCTGCGTGCGGTAAGAAATCTAAAGGCACGATAGACGGGCGCCTTTGTCTTAAGCCGAAGTCTCGCGCTAACTTTTATCATATCGGCCAATTTCTCTTCTCCGCGACTCGAGGGGCACACGCGTCCCTCGTTTATTGGCAAACGGCCACCGCTATCGCCAGGTCGGGAAACGCCGAGGGAAACGACATATGATATTTCTGCTTGTTTGACGCGTCGTGTCATTTTCCACTTTGTCCGACACGAAGCTCCGTCTTCTGACGGAGAGAACCTACTAGTTGGCTCCGTCCGGAGACGTAGCCTCCGCGAGACGGCACCGCGATAGTGCACCGCCCTTGTCCTGGTCCATGGCAAGGTCGGTCGCGACGGTGCGACGGCGAAAACAGTTTCTTCCGACGACAATGCTCTCGGCTGCGCTACAATACACGCTGCAGTCACGCAAGTTGATGCGGGTGCGCCCGAGATGATTTCTCGACGTTATCGCGTCAAGCGTGTGAGTTATTGCGTATTCGAGTTTGTCCCTCCCTTCTCCCCCCGCTTCCTTTCGAGTATGCCCCTTGGCCCCTTTCCGCTCTCTTCGTGTGTCTACGGAGACTTAGGTGTGTGTACTCATCCTGAGGCGCGCACGTGCACGCTCGAACTGTAATCTTTTTTAAGCCACCTTACGTATTGGAAATCTCCTCGCGAGATTTCCCCAGAAAAAAGAGACATCTTCCTCCGATCGCGCTTCCTTCTTGTCCTCCTGCAGCCGGGAGAGATGAGTAAAGTTATAAGACAGCGCGCGCGTGTGCGTCCGCCGATCGATCGAATCGTTGGATGGGTCATACGTCTTCGAGAAAGGCGGCTTCGTTAAATTTTGAACAAAGAGGTCTAGCGCGCGCGATCGGGAGCCGGCAGCTTTTAAAGGTTTCTCACTCGTCGAAATAGAATGAGACCGGCGATGCGCCATTGTGCCGCATCGACGCGCCGGCGAGGGGCTTTCCGTAGCGATTTGTGCATTTTTTATCTTTACCGCGCCGGGCGATAACGCCGCGAGGGGCAGCCCCTCTTCATGAGCGGTTTCTAAGCAGCAGATAATGCGATTTCGCGGCGTCACTGGAGTAAATATCGGATTGGCGCACACGTGCATATTATTACGTCTCGGTCTCGCGTTGCTCTCCGACGTCTACCGGGTGCTCGTAATTTCCCGAATCACGGTAAACGACGCCGTGAAACAAGGTTTATTAGCGTACGCTTTATTAAATCTTGCTCGTACGCTTGTAGTTTGAAAGGGGCGAGCGAGAGCGGGAGAGAGTATTAATTAAAATCGCCGATTACAGTGCGGGAACACATGTATATTATTGCTTTTAGTGTATAAACTGGGAAGATCGGAATAGTTTCGCACAAAGGGTACATTAGCTATGCGTTTGGCTCGTGTGTATTTATTGTATTTATTGTATTGAGGGAAACATAGAAGGGAAGTTCCAAAATTGCAGAACATAGATAGCCTCACTGTTGAGTTTCCTCTGAGTTTCACCGAAATCGGATACATGTTTCGATTAAAAGGGAGAAAAATCAAAGAGCAGCTGAATATACATTTCCGAGTATCTGGAAATTTCGTGCTAATATTCCCCATCGCATGCGTAATATACTATTTTACGCATGTATATACTGAAAGTAATTTTAATTAATAAAATAATTAAAATGGAATATGTGAACGAGTCGAGAAGGTAAACTTATATTACTACCTCTTTGGGAGCTCGTACACACGATACTCGATTGTATAATTTGTTAGTTAAATTATTTTTAATATTAACATATAATTTAGTGCAATGTTCAAAGTAATATAGATCAATATCCCAGCATGAGTATAAATAATTGCGCTGAATAAAAAGCAAAAATCACAGCGAAACAGTAAGAATAAACTTCATTTATTACAAGATAATTCCAAAAAATGGTAAAAAATATCTTCAAAGCACCTACTTTGCTAGCTGGTAGATTTTTATCACAGAAAAAATGCACGAGTTGCAAAATCGTTTCTAATAAGAGCACAAAAATATGAAAATATAAATATAAGAATAAAAATATGAAGAAAATCATCTCTATCGTTTTTGTGAAGTTAATCACAAGAATTAATTGTCTGAAAAATTCTCTCCCCTCCTCTTTCTCTCTAACATTGAAATTTATAGGAATTTTCAAACTTGTCTCGGATTCTTTTATTGTTAACTTTTTGAATGTAGGATACTTTACAAATAATTGAGAAATATTTTAGGCTATCGTAAGTCGGTTGATAAAGAAGGAATTTTTTACAAAAGAATCTAAAAACAATGAGAGCTGAGGCAAATGAGAAAAAAGCCTATTTATTATCGTCACTAAAGCACGTAAAAAATATGGATATAAGCGCTCAATGCAACATTGAATGCATTTATAATTATTTTTTGCGATTTATTATTTGTCGAAGGTACAACCCGAGTAGGAAAATTAATAGGGCTCTGGTAAAAGCCTGATTATCTTTCTTTAAATGAATGGTTTAACGGGTTCTTATAAGGCAATTTTAAGGATCGTATAAGACAATATCAGACAGGGTCTTATAAAGCAATATTAATAAGGCCTTATAAGGAAATATTTTTATTATTGCTTGAGTAAAATATTCGTTTTTTTCATTCCAAGAAATTTAAATTGTAATTTCTTTATTTCTTCATAATCTTGTTAGTATACAATACAATTTTTTATTTTAAAAATAGCATACTTTACAATAAAATATAATATTTTTTATATATAAAAATCCTACTACTGTTTTTATTAAATTATTTGTTTACTGCATTTCAAGACAATACTAAAAAAATCCTTGGAAGAGACTAATGAATATGACAACTGATAAAATTAATAAAATTTGTTTCCAATTGCGGTATAATTAAAAAATCTAAAAGAACCAGATAGAGCGTATCTATTAAAACAATACTAAACTATGACAATTTTATTACATGCTTCAGATCTTATTAATTTTTTATAACAAAACTGGATTTTGTATATCTAAAGCATTTTTAAAAGATTCTTTTAAGGCCCACATCAAGTTTCCATATTAAAGCATTATTTCGTAAAATCTAAAGCATCCCTAAAAAATTCTTCTAAGGTCCTTATCAGTTTTCTTTCTATCAAAGCTTATATCTATTTATTAGATCTAAGACATCCCTAAAAATCTTTCTAAGATCCTTCTCAGCTTTCCCTATCAAAGCCTTATTAGATCTAAAGTATCTCTAAAAAATCTTTTTAAGGCCCTTCTCAGCTTTTCCTATCAAAACCTTATTTCATAAAATCTAAGGCATCCCTAAAAGATCCTCCTAAGGTCCTTATTAGTTTTCCCTATCAAAGCTTTATTTATTAAATCTAAGGCATTCCTAATAAATCCTTCTAAGGCCCTCATCAGTTTTGCTCTCCAAAGCCTTATTTCGTAAAATCTAAGATATTCCTAAAAAATTTATCTTGAGGCTTGATATGGTAATAATGAGGCATCTCTTTTTAGCATATCATACTTTTAGCCTTATCAGGGCCTTATACTTCATGAAGATAGCCTTAACAATTTTTTGCTCGGGAAGCCAAAGAGATTCGCCAGACGTATATGTGCGACCATAGTCCACACTGACGACATTTCTCGCACACATATTTTCATTTAAATATCCGTGTGCAGGATGGAACTCGTTAAATCGAGTAGAAAAATTCTCCGCCATTTCGTTCATTACCGCGATGATTATTGCGATATTAATGAAAAAGAATTGGCAAACGAGTGCGCGCTATGCAATGGGACGAGCTTTTTAGTCGTGCAAAGTCTCATCCAAGATGTTTGAATCTATCGACGATTCCTTGGCAATGGTGGACGGTGCATAATGCTGAACAGTAGAAATGTGCAGTCTCGTAACGTTGCACTTTTCTATTGTCCAATATTACGCACCGCTTAACGTCGCCACGAGATTGCTGAAATATTCAGCCATTTTGGATGGAACTTTGTCTAAAGAGCTCGCCTCACCGCATCGTGCGCATTGGTTTGCCAATTCTTTTCATTAATATCTCAATGATTGCCGTGGTAGTTCACAAAATAGCAGAGGACTTTTCTATTCAGTTTAACGAGTTTTTCTGCATACAAGCGTCCGGACATTTAAACTTGGACACTTTGTATGCGTCTATAGCGCCCGAATGGTTAATCCGTTATTGCTGATAAGAAGATATTTTAGCAGGAAGAGTTGCAGTAAACGACGGATGCCTCTGCTTGCAGTGAAGCCTCGCAAAACGTCGAATATTAAAATAAGACCCTGGCCCTGATAATGAATTATTAGTTGGGGAGGGGGGGGAGGGAAGAGAACTAGGGCAACTTATTAACTCAAGGTTTAATCGACGATTCCATTCTGTCTGACGTATCCAGTCGTCGTCCGCAATCGCATTCTTGACCTGTGCGACATTCCGCTTCAACGCGACCTCCCTTTCCCTTCCATCAATTTCGTACCCCTCGCGGAAATTGATTGCCGTTCGTCGATGCGAGAATATCGAATGACTGTTTGCCGCTATAACAGATTTCGTTTATACGAGTCGCATTTAATGTCGACATAAATATGCGCATGTTACGTGTACGTTTCTTTTTATGGCATCATGCTGCGCGTTAGTTTGAAAGCTATTTGTGCATTTGACTTTGATATGCAGCGTATTGTCGGGGCATGATGCACTGCACAAATCTGTTCGACGGGGGCAACGTTTGGAACCTCCCATTTGCATATCGACACCAAGATATTACGCTGCGGGTTTTAGACAGATAATAATATTTAAATCGCGGATATCAACTGCGTGCGCTTTGCAGCATGCGAGTTGGAAATTTGTAATTTACATGTCGGTGCACGACTCTTTTCCTTCTGTTTTATTAATTTCGCTTGCGTTGCGCACTGCCATATATTTACATTTGTGTAACGTCCAATATGTGGAAAAAATAATAAAATCGTTGAGGCTCCTATTTCTTCCCGCTAAAAACTCGTCGCGCGCGTGCAAGTCGCGTAGAGAAAAATAATATAAAAATAAAATTTTTCATAATATAGGACGCACGCATTCAACAATTTCTTCATAATTGTGTTTCTTCCTCCGATAAAAAAGCGATAACAAGATCAACACAAAAGTTGCACTCTTGTGACCTGAGGAGTTAATTTTCTCATTAAGTTTATGGCGTCAATCAAAATATGACAATTGGAACCAAAATTTGACTACATTTTACAATACAGTAAACCACAGTTACGAGGAGAAATTTTTTTGAAAGTTATTCTTTCGTTACGTCCGCGCACTCTAGACTTCTTTTATAAATAAGGGAAATTGAATTTATTATTACTTATTATATGGCCGGATGTGCTCAGGCATGTTACCACACGACACGATCTCTGGAAGTTTCGATGCTCCGGAAATATTAACAATTTTGAACCAACTCCGATCTTGTTTCCCACGCGCTTAGTCAACGATAACAGTATCGCGACATCCTTCTTAGAAATATCGATATTTCCTTCTTAAGATTGCTGCCACGTTTTTTTTTAGACAAAAGACTCTCGAAATCCTGTTATTGCCATATGCATCCTATCTTCTACAAAATTATCTTAAAGATACTGCAACGTATTCTTAACCCCCACCTTTAAAAAACATTCGAAGCATAGTCCTATGACCATATTTGGGCATGAAAATTAGATTTCCGAAACAATTCCCTAAAACCCCACTCTCTCAACCGAGTTGACGTTTTGATAAAAGCCAAAAGGCCAAGACATTTCTCGACCGACCCGCAGCCAGGACAGAAGCTTCTCTTCAGCACCCCTTCAGGATCTCCTAACAATCTAGCCTACTAGTAGCTTAGACAGATCAGTGTTTCTCCAGTCGTTAATTATTCTGTGCAACGATCTCGTGCATTTTTGGATCATCGTCAGCAATCCAGCGGAAACCAGCTTCCTATTCTTGGCGCAAAACTTGGGTCCATCCTCATAGACACGCAGCAATTACACTCTTCATTTCCGACAAATAGCATAGATCCAGCAGTAAGTTATTTATACTTTCTTTTACCTGAGTGATCCCTTTCTTTTCATTTTTCTTCTTTTCTTCTCTCTCTCTTTTCTTTTCCTTTCCTTTTTCTTCCTTTTCTCTATTCCCCTTGGCATTCCTCCTTAATTGTGAAATTCGGTGTCAGTGGTCCAATCTTATCGATCACAGTCGGACATAACGAACACGGAATTTTGCTCAAACCACGATTGTTTATACATATATGTATACGTACACATTATAAAATCTTACAAATTTTATTTCATTGTGAACTTCCGTCTAATTATCAATAAAACAAGTTATTTGTAATTGTAAGCTAATCATGTTTTCCAACTAATTATTCTCAATAAAAAATTCTCCCTTCCCTCAACTGTCGCTCACGGTCCTATCCCAGGTAAAAGGATTCAGTTCCTTGATCTAAATAAAGGACCACCGACGTACGTCCGTGCCAGATAAAGGGGTCATTCCGATCCTTGATCTGCACCGCAGACTTGCGAGTACGTCGAAGCTTGTGAAAGCAAGCGTCAAGTTGCGTCCCTCCTCCAGGACGTAACATATAAAATTGGTGGCTAGTCCGGGATGATATGAGCGATAGTTGAAAAAGGGCATGAATACACGATCAAATTCAGATAAATCCGAGGTTGAAAAAGCATACCAACAGGCCATACAGGCAACGCCTAAACCTTTTAAAACAATTAAGCCGCAATACGCATCCACACCTTATGCTCCTTCGGCACCCTCTGAGTCTTCAGTGCTCCCCTGCATCTACTCTCTTACCTATAATTGAACCCACAACTCCTGAAATTCGGAGAATTTTGAGTGACAGTCCGCTTTCAGAGACTGCATTTGGGTTAAAACCGCGAGCTTTTGATAACTCTCATAGTCCTATTCCAGATGAAAGTTTAGAACAGACCACATCACTGATAAAGCACTGTAACAAAGCACAACCTACCTTATATCGCTCTCTTGGAGAATCTCTGTACTCTTTCCATTTAGCTGTTACTGAATCCGCAGTAGAGTCAAGCGATAAACCACCGACGGAAAGATTGGAAATTTCAAGGAGCAAAGAAATAGAATCGATAAGCACAACAGAGGCGTTAACCGATAAAGAACCGGCGGCGGGAAGCGAGACTCCTCTTATAAAAAACATTGAAGCTTCAGGAAAAAATAAATCAAAATTAATAAAAATGAGTAATAATATGTTGCATTACGCCGTTGGTGCCGTTCCTTTCTTTGACGGACAAAATATTCCAGTAGAACATTTTATAGAAGGATGCAAGTTAGCAAAAGCCGATCGAGGAAGAAAGATATTTAACGAGCATGCTCTACATGCGTTTAACGGGAGAAGAACGGCTCGTTATGCAGTGCAGGATCAAGATTTCTCGCTTGTCAACCAATTAACCAAATTTTTGAAGAACATTTTCGGATCATTTAAAAGTTATCCCGAATTACAAGGCGAATTAGGACGCATACATCAAAGAACCGATGAATCAGTCATCGCGTACGCAAATCGAGTAAAATACACGGGGAAACGAATTTTAGAATCCTATTGTACTAATATCGGGTCCGCCGATGCGGCATATACAACTTCACTAGCAAAACAATTATGCCATAGTTTTATTAGAGGATTAATACCTGAAATTGAGCATCGTGTCTCTAGAAATTTAGATGTCGAACATATTATACGAGACGCGTTAGAAATCGAAAAGGAATTACGAGCAATTAAAAATATTCGTAGCCCATCAGTCTTTTCACCTGCTACGAATTTTTGCTCTACATGCCAAAAGACCAGACATACCGAGGACAATTGCCGATCATCTCTGCACAATGTAACGACACCGAATTTAAGCAACGAAGTTCTAATTTGCCAAATTTGTAAAAAACGCGGACATAGTGCTGATAAATGTCGATTTAGAGATCCAAATACTCGTAATCCCGTGAAAATAGTTCAAAGTAATATTATTTCGTGTCAAATCTGTCTCAAAACCGGTCATACCACATAAAATTATCTATTATATCGTGATCAATCAAATACTATTTGTCAAAATTGCCAACGTCCTGGTCATAGCTCTAGAGAATGCAGAAGTAACTCGTCAAATATAAATACTTTGATTTGTCGAAATTGTAATAAAATGGGACACATTGCTCGAAATTGCTATGCTAATTCCAACTATAATATTACGCTCAGTGAAGAAATATGTCAATGGTGCAATAGACGCGGACACTTAGCATCTCAATGTCGCGAAAGACAAATTGCTAAGAATCAATCGCGACCAGTAACATGTCAAGTATGTGGGAAATTCGGCCACAACGCCCGTGATTGCCGCGAAGATCAGCCATCGAATAATAATCAGAATCATCGAACTGCACAGAATACGTCGGATCACTGTAGATATTGCAAGGCAACGGGACATTTAATAGAGAATGGCGTATTATGACTTGAAAGGAACCATAGGAATCAGGGAAATTTTCAAGGGTCCCCGACGGCGGGCGCGAATCGGGGAGCCGACGGATCGGAGCGCCCAGTGATGACTGCACTAACAGAGAACACAATAATCGAACTCCAATAATTCGACCGGTAGAGATTAATTTGAATAAAGAAAGCTGCGTTCCTACTGTTCAATTAAGTTTAAACGGAAATAGTTATTTTGAAACTTTTATGTTGGATACGGGATCGGGACTTAACCTTATTAAAGAAGCTCGCATTTCGGGAACTCCAGACTTATTGGGTTGGCAACTAAGTGATTGCGGATTTTGTCGACAGATGGATTTTACACTTTCTTTTGTTTCGTCAACGTGTTCAAGGTACCTAACCTATATTTTTTTCTCATTGTTTGGACTTCTACCTTTCATTTAGTACAAAAATTATATCGATTAGTTCTTTAGTTTTGTTTTTATCCCAATTTAAAAATGGAAGAGCAAGACGTGCACTTCAGACATATTTTATTGTATTATTTCCGAAAAGGCAAGAACGCATCGCAAGCACACAAGAAGTTGTGCCGTATATGGGAATGAAGCCTTGAAAAAAAGGCAGTGTCAAAATTTGTTTGCCAGATTTCGTTCTGGTAATTTTTCATTGAAAAATGCTCAACGATCTGGCCGTCCAGTTGAAGTCGATGAGACCCATATCAAGGCCATTATCGATTCAGATCGTCATAGCACAACACGTGATATTGCAGAGAAGCTCATTGCATACATGCATTGAAAAAAATTTGAAAAAGCAAATTAAAAATTTTGAATTTTCATTCTTATTTAAAATCCGCAATCACTTAGTTGCTAACCCAATAGATCCAACACAAGTATTAAAATTAAACGGAATCAATAATTCACTCGTATATACTATCGGAAAAATTACCAAGATAATTTTGGGAATTCCTGTCGATTTTCATGTATGTAGTACATACAAAGGTTTGTACTATAAACTTACTTAATATTTTTATTAATAAAATAATACTTTTATTAATAAAAAAATCTGTAAAAGTGGCCAGTAGCTACTTAAAAAGTCTTATAAATCACTTTCATGCTTTCATCTATAATATATATGAGAGTTTAGAGTATAGACTACAGAAGAGTCACGTACATGTATATTACGCTATCGCGACGTTGCTATTCTTTTTACTGGAAGTAGTACACATTTAACAAACATGTATGATTTGCATCTTCAGCGATGTATATTTGTCAAAATTACGAGAAACGATTTGTGGTGGTTTAATTTGTTCCGCGTACAATTACTAAGCAGCAAATGTTCAGTTGTTACGACAACAGAAGTCTTTTTCTCAGTGCGTGTATTCTATGTTGCAAAGTTTGAATACATGCATTTTAAAACTGAGATAATGAGTGGCATCCGCCACTGATACTTTTACTCCAGCGACCCGGCAAGTCCGCTCGATCGGGATCGAGCTGACAAACACGTTCGGTTCGATCGTTTCACGATTCATTGTCCTTTTTACGCGACGACGAGCGCCCGCATTTAGCCTGCATTTAGCACGGCTGTGCGTAGCGTGTCGCGGCTGTGCGTTACTGCAAAAATTCCACGCGAAGCCTCTTGCGTGGCTGCCTTTGTGCCGAGAGTTCGTGCGTGCGGACTCGCTCATGACGACGTGCATGCACCGCGTGACGGCTTATGCACACGTCTGAGAGTTCATTTGTTATCACTGCGATAGACGCTCGAGGAAAAAATTGTTAGGACCATCCTTATGAAGCATAAGGTCCTGATAAGGGTGAAAGAAAGATACCTTAAAAAGGGACGTCTCATTATTATCACATCAGGTCTCGAGATAAATCTTTTAGGGATACCTTAGATTTTACGAAATAAGGTTTTGGTAAGCAAAACTGATGAGGGCCTTGGAAGAATTTACTAGGAGTGCCTTAGATTTAATAAAGTTTTGATAGGGAAAACTGATAAGGACTTTAGAAGGATCTTTTAGGGATGCCTTAGATTTTATGAAATAAGGCTTTGATAGGAAAAGCTGAGAAGGGCCTTAGAAGGATTTTATATATCTAAAGCATCCATTTTAGGGATGCTTTAGATATACAAAATCAAGTTTTGTTATTGAAAATTCATCAGATCTGAAGCGTGTAATAAAATTGTCATAGTTTAGTATTGTTTTAATAGATACGCTCTATCTGGTTCTTTTAGATTTTTTAATGATACCGCAATTGAAAACAAATTTTATTAATTTTATCAGTTGCCATCTCATTAGTCTCTTCCAAGGATTTTTTTAGTATTGTCTTCGTTTTGAAATGCGGCAAACAAATAATTTAATAAAAACAGTAGTAGGATTTTTATATGTAAAAAATACTATATTTTATTGTAAAGTATGCTATTTTTAAAATAAAAAATTGTATTGTATACTAACAAGATTATGAAGAAATAAAGAAATTACAATTTAAATTTCTTGGAATGAAAATAACGAATATTTTTACTCAAACAATAATAAAAATATTTCCTTATAAGGCCCTATTAATATTGCCTTATAAGGCCCTGTTGATATTGTGACTTATAAAGCCTTTATAATATTGCCTTATAAGGACCCGTCAAACCATTTGTTACACATTTTGTAGAGTCCTTGTCTTTCTATCCTTAGGCCCTATTAATGCTAGGGCCCGATTAATGCTAGAGAAAAATAATCAAGTCCTTACCAAAGCCCTATTAATTTTTTTATTCGGGACAGTGTAGCAGGATTACCTCGTTCGTTTAGCGCTTAGACAATCGCGGCCGCCGCACAATGTCGCGCACGACGGCTTCTCTTGTTTCCTTTCGCTACCTTGCGCCTTCCTCGCGACGCATTCCTCCCTCGCAGTGAACCGACTGAAAATTAGCTGAAACAGTCGCCGAATCGGCGATCCACACGAACGAGCCGTGATGCGCGCTCATTACGGATAATTTATAATCGATCGATCAAATTAATTATCAATTACATCTGCACAAACAGTCGAATTAGAGCAGCCGATTGAAACAATCATTGTGCGTAATCACTACTCGCAGCATGTTGATTCTCGTCATTTCAATCAAACCAAATTTCGACCGGCCTCTGTTCTGCTCCCTAGCCTGACCCTGCCCCCTCCCCCGCCGTCCCGGCCGCCAGTAATTAGAACTTCTATTAAGCTTTCATTCGCGCGCGTGGGACGGATCGAAATTCGCCAAGGTCCGCGGAGGGTCGAAGGGAAATGTAATTTTCATCAGCGTCGGACTTCTTGAGGCTTTCGCCGTCAGTAATACCGCCCCGTTCCGGTGATAGTTCCGGTATAAGCGCGCCGCCGCCTATGGTGGAGAAACCGCACGCGCTCACCTGAGTTAATTATGATTTCAGATGCAGAGAGCGGTGCTACTGCTCTGCTGGCTGCCGCTCCTCAACCACTGCCACGCCGTAAATCCAGGTGAATATCGATTTATTATTAAATTGAAAGAACAACATTAGAGCGCTCATGCGCGCGCGCGCGCGCGCGCGTGCGACCGGAGCTCGACGTCGAGAGCTCCGGTATATTTTTACTTCGGCGGGGCGAAAATCTCGCGCGCGCGCGTGAGAGAGAGGTCGGATTTTTGTTATTTCGGGCTCACACACAGCTCCGACGACGACACGACGCCTCGGACGAACAAGCGGGGCTTGCTCTGTGAGCCGATATTACGTACGTCGGTTTAAGGATCCGTTATCGCGCGAATGTAAGCCGCATTTACGTGGAGCATCGGGCTTAACGTATAGCCGGACGTTAGGTGCCCGAACGCATTAGTATCCAGGCAACGTGTCGGACAAAAACAATGCCCCTGTTACCACGAGTCGAGCCCAGCCGAGCAGCGCGCGCGGCCGTTTCGGCCAGGCCAGGCCAGCCGGTTCTGTTGGAAGTCACGAATTGCGGGGATACACGCGTCTGCCGCTTGCTCTCTCTCTCTCTCTCTCTCTCTCTCTTTCTCTCTCTCTCTCTCTCTCTCTCTCTCTCTCTTTCTCTCTCTCTCTCTTTCTCTCGTGTATATCACACGATACTCGACTACCTTGGCGCGCGCGCGCTGTGACTGCTGATAATGCTCGTAAGATTATAACAGGTGGGAACACGAGATGGCTTGACTCGGAGCAGCCTTGAGTCACGAAGCGAGCGGGCTGAAGCGGGCGCCTGATTGCTTTGGAAATGTCTTTTTTCAGTCCTCTGCATTTCTCGGAGTAATGTCTCACTTCAAACGAGCGAGCGTCCACTCGAGGCAAAGTGAAAATACCGCCACTCTCGCGAGATCGAGAGCGAGGGAGCGAATAAGTGAAATTCAGAGTGGCTCCTTAATCTATACGAGTGAAGATTTCTATCGATCGGAGCGAGCTTGTTCCTTGAGACGGCGCGGCGCAAATCTGGAAATGTTTCAACACTCAGCTGTTAATGACGGAAGTGTCCGCGGAAAGAAAAGTGGTTCAGACTGTTGACGACGGAAATAGCCGCGTATTCCAAAAAAGAGATACTTGTAACGGAGTAATTGGAGCGGAACGCCCCATCTTTATGTTTTTAGGGTCACTGAATTCAAATCCGAGGTCAAAATTGCGCAGGTTAAAATAGCGAATCCAATATGGCAGACTGAAAATTTTAAAAATCGTTCGACTTGCATAAAAATTGGAACTCAAAGGTTTTTGAAGCCTCCGATTTCAAATTCAAGATAAAAATTCACGAATTCAAAATGATAGCTTCAAGGGACCTTCAATAAAAATGTTTGTGAGAATTGAACGATTTTTTGGAATAATTGGCATATTAAATTTTCATCATATTAAATTAAATTCGACATTTTGAATTTTAAAAGTTTGACCTCTAATTCAGATTTAGTGACCCAACCTGTAAGAAAATTATAAAATTCAAAATAGCGAATTTAATATGGTGAACCAAATATCCAAAAAATCGCTTGATCCTCATAAATATTTTTATTGAGAGTCTCTCCAAGCTGCGATTTTGAATTCGTGAATGTTTATCTTGAATTTGAAATCGGAGGCTTCAAAAACTTGCTTATAATTTAATTAACTTCATTGTCAGGATCACGTTGGACACACAAGTAACTTTATCGTTCAACAGCTAAGGGATTAATCGGTAATTAAGAGTGAAACATTAATTTTATGTAACTCGACAATCATCCGAATTCGAGTGATCGCCGTTCCACTTTTCAATTGGATATTCGCTCGAAAAAATTTAGAGAATATTCTCAGAATTTCTTGGACTGAACTTTCTCTCAAACAAATGAATCTTCATTTGAAGAAGAGATGGAAATACCATCACTGGAAATCGTAAGAGTGAATTTCCATCGTTCGCATGAATGTTTCAATCAATTAAGGTGACTTTGTTCTCGTGACGTATGAGTGAATCAGATTCACTCTGAGCGAAAGCGTTCACTCGACGATTCAGATCACAAAATTCATTCTATATGAGCGAAAAGTCACTCGAATTTCAATGACTCGGCTGTCATTCGCTCTTCGAGCGGTTTTACCCGAAGAGATCTTGGAGAACCTTCGAAAGTTTTTGGAGCGAAATCACTGAAGAAAAGTGCAAGTTCCCGCAGAATGATGTTGAAAATACCGCCACTCGGTCCTGTTGGAATAAACGTTTGACTGAAACTCGGAATAAATTCTTAACCCGTACGAGTGAACCTTTCAATCACGGTGAATCTGTATCTGCGACGACGGAATACGCCAGATTCTCTCTTCAATTTTGCATGAGAATATTCGATCGACGATTCAGAGAAAAATTCACTTTGTATGACTGGGAAATCATTCGAGTTCGAGTGGCCCGGCTGTCGCTTTACCTCTCTAGCGGAATCTCATTCAAAGACATTCCGAGACCATCAAGTCGACATTTTCAAAGTATGCCGTTTACGAAGATAGTCGCGCACAGTATCGTCTAGACGGTAGTTTTCCGTTTAAGCGAGTGCCGAGCTCAAAGTCGCGATTTCATTAGCGACACAGCTTATTACGTTTGGCAGTCGTAATTTCGGGCCGGCGCACACTGGGACCAGATGACATTTTTTGGTTCAAAATTCTCTAGAGACCTGAATTTCCAACTGATCATGGACACCAATAGATGAAGTTGATCCTGAATAAATTCCAAAGAGATCTGTCTAGCCGAAATTTGGAAAAAATTATCAGTTCAGGGTTCACGGGTTTAGTCTTAAAAATTTATCGTTCAAAGTACAGTGTCTTGGGTTCGACCTCAATGGGTTTGAATCTATGGATACTAAATGCGAGACCCCAGAACTATATTATAATCACCTTTTAGAAAAGTCAGAATTTCAAAGCTCATCATTTCAGTCCACATTAAGAAAGAATTAAGCCATATGGACCCAATAAGTAAAAACATGGAGAACATTGAACAAAACATCCAACCCTAACCTAATGGTCCATGATGAGCCCAAAGCTTATAAACCTCAGCTCATAAGCCATCATACGGAGATAGAAAGTAATTTGGTTTCATAGTTTCAACCCGCTGAATACGCTATTAGATAGAAATAAGTGTCGAATAATGAGTATTTCACAAGTTTCTCGCACAAGTTTAACGATAACTTTTCCTCTTTTGGGGCTAGTAATTCGAGAAAAAAAATATTTTTTTTTTATTCTGGCAAGACAGATCTCTTCGGAATTTATTCAGGATCAACCTCACTTACTGGTGTCGATTATCGGTTGGAAACTCAGGTCTCTAGAGAATGTTGAACCAAAGAATGTCATCTGGCCTCACTGTGCGGCGTGCCCCGTCGTGAGCGTTTCGCACGCGAGGTCGTGAGTGAACGATTGTAAAAATCCGCATAAACGCCGCCGGCGCCATTCGGGGTAATCCCACGTACACGTCGGAGCGCTCGCGCAGCCCACGCGCCGTAATATCACCGTATACACATATGTTTGCATTTTCTTCGCACGGCTGAGCAGGGCTGACGCGCCCCGGGAGAAACACCCCGTGAAAAAAAGCGAGCGCGTTTAGTTGCACGTAACGTACTTCCGTCGTCGTCGCGCGCACGAGAGTTGAATTATATTTAGTTTGATGGATTGTTCAGGACGCGTCCGCTGTATATTCGTTGCTTCGACACGCAGGTAGCCTCTTCGCCTCTTCGCCGCTCATAAATCAAAACATCGATGCACGACGGAGACTGTAAAATATAGTCCTTTCTTCAAGTTCCCGGAGTTCCCTTCAAGTTTAACGGCGGATAATCGTATCCTCGATTTATCCCTCGACGATACGGAACAGTCGACGCGACGAGCGCTCACGATCTCCCTCCCCCCCCCGCCCACCTCCTCTCCCTCTTCGTCCGGGAGAAGTTTGGGATTCACATTTCCGTGCTTGTGAGAGGCAACTAGTCCATTAGGAGAGACCGAGCGCGATTATTAATGTAAACGCTGCGCACGTATGCGCGATATCGTAGACTTAGGGACTTGGTGGGGATTAAAATAGGCAATGGATGTTGTCTTTTAATTTAATATAATTACTACGCGCGCGCGGAGAAAACTCGTTAAAATATATTTACCGCGGTTTAAGTGAGACGCGCGCGCGCGCGCGCGAGAGAGAGAGAGAGAGAGGCACACGTGTGCGTGCACGCTCTCGTGCAATTTTTCCGACAACGGAAGAAAAATAACGAGCTCGGTTATACGCGGCGTATAACTGACCAACGTTGCGCGGAGAGAGTGTATCGCATTTAATTTGGTCGAGCGTGCGGAGGAGCGCGGCACGGTATTCATTGCTTCGCTCGGCATCATTGAGCCCGTTACATAGATGCGTGTGCATCACACATGTGGTTAACAGCACGGAACAAACGATTCTCTCTCCTCGTTCTCTCCTCTGCCCCTCTCTCTCTCTCTCTCTCTCTCTCTCTTCCTATTCATGCGCATCCTCCTCCCTTCCTCTCTATTTTGCTCTTTCATCTTCATTCCGCTACATGTTTCCGCACCTGCCGGCTCTCTCTCTCTCTCTCTCTCTCTCTCTCTCTCTCTCTCTCCCCCTCTCTCTTTCTCATTCACACACGCGGAGGCACAGCGGAGATATTTCGACGATTTTAACTTGTCAACGTCTAGCAACGCTTGCGTTCATCGAGCGAAAATTGCTGAAAATTCGTATTCGGCGTTTGCCGGGGCGCACCGGCCGTGGCGATACGTTAATTTCTCACCCTCGCGCCGTAGTTCGTGACGTTACATCGTCACGTCCGAGTGCGCCGGGTAGTATCACGCTGTAAGCGGAGGCAGCGGCGGCGGCTGCAAGTTTAGATCTAATCAATTCGCCGGCGTGTCACGCGCCGGCGAATAATTTTGCTCAGTTTCCGCGGTCCGAGTAGCCCGAGAAATCTCACCGCGGCCTCGGGGCAAAAGTTCGCAGTTACGATCTTAGACCGAGGCTAGAATATGCCCGCTTTCGGCTCACCAGAACTTTAATAATACGACTCGCGGAAAGCGCCACGAAACTTCCACACAGCCGGTCTATATCTCCGTCGGATTTGCCCGCTCGTACTCGTGTTACACGATTCAAGAGAGTACACCCGATCTGAGAGTAATATTCATTAAAGGTCCGTCGGCGCGACGGGGGCGCGGCCGGTGGGACGGCACGGCGCGGGACAAAACGGCGGAGGGAGCGGGGAAGGGAGCGGGATGAGAGGCAGGGGAGTACTTGTAAATTCTGGCCGCGCTAAGGCGCATATTTAAGTTGTAATCGTCGTGCAATTACAAACTTTTCCGAGTTTATCTTTGAGTTTCCCGGCTGGTGGCGGCCGCCGCATCTACGCCTTAGCTCCCTCAGACCACCCGCCGAACCGTGACCGAGACGGTCTACGAAAAAGTGGTACAGCTCGGAAATTGAGCCCGACCGCCTTTCGACGCCTGCGTCTAATTAACGCGTGACGACTGCGGGGCAGGCGGGTGTAGGAAAAGCGAGCGTTTCGACTTTCCTCAAGCTCGTCGCTCAGCAGTGTCTGGACGTATCGGCGTTTTCGCCACGACGCGCGCTAGCGAGCTGAATAATGAACGCGATGATAACATAATCGTCTTGGGATTACGGATTTCCACCGCGAGAATGGCCGGGGAGACGAGCGTATTCGCGTTTCGCGCGGGAGACACGTACGGTGGCGTGCATTAATTCGCACCGCAAGAGGAGAAGCGTGCTCCCCCCACTCTGGCCGCTATTCTTCGCCAGCTGGCGGAGTTTAGTGGTCGGGTTCAGTGCGAAATGTAAACAAACACTTCAGCATGATGACTCATGCCCCTCTTTCCAGTTTGCTGGTAAAAACTATATTGGGTTGTTCGGAAAGTAATCTCGGTTTTTCCAAATAGATGCTGTTAGCTGCTTTTTTAAGCAGTTAACCTCATTCTAAACCAGGAAATCATTTTACATTTTTATAATTTCACGCTTCAATACGCACATTTCAAGCTTCACTTGTAAAAGAGTTGTTTTGGAATCTGTCAAGTTGTTTTTGTTCGGCGTCGCATAAAAAATGGAAAACCAACGTGAGCATTTTCGTCACATTTTGCTTTTTTATTATCGTAAAGGCAAAAATGCAATGCAAGCAAGAACAAAATTGTGTGTCTGGAGAGGATGTGTTGACTGAACACCAGTATCAGAATTGGTTTTCGAAATTTTGTTCTGCGAATTTTGACCTCAAAGATGCACCACGTTCTGGAAGACCATTTGAAGCTGATGAAGACCAAATAAAGGCATTCATAGACGCAAATCATCATTTAACAACACGGGAAATTGAAACACTGAAAGATTGAATTTATGCGGATTTGACCACGCATGAGCATTTGAAACAACTTGGTTTCGTTCCAAAGCTCGATATTTGGATTCCATACGTTCTCAAAGAAAGAGATTTGATTCATTTGATTATCATCTGCGATTTGCTGTTGAAATGTCAGGAAACGATCCATTTCTGAAGCGACTCGTAACTGGGGATGAAAAATAAATTGTGTGCAACAATATTAAACGCAAAAGATCATGGAGCAGACGTGATGAACCAGCTTAAAACACATCGAAAGCTGATATCCATCAAAAGAAGGTGATGCTCTCTTTGGTGGGATTGAAAAGGAATGCTTTTCTCGAGCTGCTACTAAACAACCAAACGATTGATTCGAATATATATTGTCATCAATCGTACAAATTGAATGATTTCATCATGCAGAAGAGACCAGAATTGGCAAACAGAAAAGGTGTTGTGTTTCATCATGACAACGCCAGACCTCACACAAGTTTAATAACTCGCCAGAAGCTGTTAGCGCTTGGATGGTATTTGCTACCGCATCCACCATATTCACCTGATCTGGCACCAGCCGATTATTATTTGTTTCGGTCACTGCAAAATCCTTTGGATGATAAAAATTTCGATCCAGATGAAGCTGTTAAAAGCTACTTAACTCAGCTTTTTGCCAATAAAGATTAGAAGTGGCTCTTCTAGACGCCTGGAAGACCATGAGCGTAGAATCATGTTATCATCTCAAAGATTGCAAAAGGTGTTCGAACAAAATGGTCAATACTTGACAGAGTAAAACTTTTCTTTCTATTAAAAATATCGTCTTTCATTTTCATCCAAGAAACCGAAATTACTCTCCGAACAACCTAATATAATATTCTGGAAACGCACATTAGCCTTATAGACATCTCTTATTGGCTTCTAGCAATTTCGCGATAGATCCGGCCGGCCTTTGACAACTGGCCAGACTGAGGGAACAATGCTTCTTCTTTGGCGGCGCAAATTAATGCGCGTGACTGTACGCAGCAGTCGAGACTTCCGCTCTTTTCGGCTGCTCTTGAGTGAGCGAGTGGGCGGGCGCGTCAAATCCGAGCGGACGTGTAAACTGCGCTCGCGTTACGCCGCTCGTTTTGTCGCTCGAATTCTCGCGTTCGAGTCTACGACGTGCAAAAACGAGCAAAGAACTCCGACCTTATTTCGAGCGCCGTAAATCGCATTGAACTTCGAATAGTCCGTGCCCTCTCCCGATTTCCGAATGGCGTGCAAACACGCCGGGCGACACGGGTATACTTTTAACTGCCTTTCCTGGGGACGCCGGCACCGCAAGCATCGTAACTCAATCGTATGTAAATTGCCGGCGGTGTAATCTCGTAAAGCGGTTTAAGCGTTACCAAGAAAGTTCCGCGCACAATGCGTCGCGTCGCGCAGCCGAGACCCGCCCAAAACTCGCGATTGTAAATCGACGTAATTTTTTATTCGACCAACACCTTGAACGTGAGCTTCGACACCTTTCAATTGATCCGAGCTCTCAAGGGTAAGCCAAAGTAGCTGACGAACTCCGAAAATGTCGGCAGCGTAGAAGCGATCGTTGAAGTGGCATGCCGGATAAACGCCGACGCGATCACGCTACCGTTTTTGTATTTCTTGTACATGCAGGTTTTGATATAAGTAACGTTCAGGGGGCTCACGATGACCTTGAAATATATTATAACAGTCACTCTTGAGTAGCTTCCAAAAAGTTTTAGCAGTCGCTCATTGTTTATTAAAAAATTATTGACGAAAAAGTTTCATAAATAAAATACATTTTTCCGTCACACTGTATATTAAAAATGGTAAACAGCACACGTATATGTGCAGGGAAGAAGCGGAGCTTCTCCCCTTGTATCCTTTTCCCGAAAGAAAAACCCAATCTACCTAACACTTACCCTATATAGAGGGTGTCCGGGATCTTTTGGAAACGAAAAATTGTGAACCTGTCGCTAGGCACAATAGCCATTATATAATTGTAGATCAGGTCATTTTGGAGACAAAAGTTCTTTATCTTTTTGTAAATAAGTATACAAATTTTCAAGTTATTAATTAAAAGTTTCTAGATATGATCATTTTCAATCATTAATAATTTAATAACTAATGCGATTTTTGCAAAATGCTACTTGACTTTTCTTCTCAGTTTGACCCGATTAATCTTCACAATTTTTTATTTCCAAAAGATTATACTGTATACATGGTTTTGTATAGTGGACTGTATAGTATACATGGTTTTTTAATAAAATACTTTAATACTTTATAAGATTATAAGATTATAAGATTATAAGAAGATTATAAGTTGAATTGGTTTAGGTTAGGTTTATTTTAGGAAAGGGAAGAGGACCTCCCCTTATACAACAAGGTAGTGACTAAGAATAATAATATTGAGCGGAATATACCAACCAAGAGAATATTTTATGTATTTAACGAAAAAAATCAAAACAGAGGGATAAATTTCGGAATGTCATGCGAACCTTATGTCAAAAATTTGAATTTGAAGATTGGCGAATAATTACGCGCGATAATGTATCAGCATCTTTTATTTAATAACTACTGAATTTAATTTCCTTTATTTTTATTTAATAACTAAATTAATAACTTTAAAAATTTCTTTTAATTACTTTAATTAATAACTACAAATTTACGTCATTCGCAGAATGGACAGGACTTTATTTATCCAGTTCAACCTCATTTACAAGCACACAACGGCAAGAATTGTAATTACGATTTATTTGTCGTAGCGCGCATGATCATTCGTCAATCTTTTTTAATTAATTACTTAAAATTTAACATGGTTGTTTGTAAAATGGTAGAGGAATTTTTGTTCCGTTTCGTCTAATTTACACGAGAGATTTATTTGTAAACGTCATCTACTTTGTATAGCTACGCATATGTTATAGAAATCTATTCGTAAACATTCTCCGTATATTTTTCCGTACATTTTCCGTGTATTTTCAAATTTAATCTTAAAGCTACAGCAATGTTCTCTGAAATTTTCATGAGCAAACACATGTTCGGTATATATAATACAAGCTGCGGAACTTTTGTATCGGACAAATATTTGCGTTAATTGACAGTACTGGAAGCGTCAGTTTTGAAATATCTTATTTTATCGTCGCGCTGTCGCACGCTGTCGCTGCTGCAATGTTCCAATTCACTTTTGCACGCACTTTTATTGCGTGAAAGCATTTTGTCATCCTATGTAAGCAACACGACGTAAACTTCGTAGAAAAAGTCAGTATTTTACCGGTGAAGTTTTCAAGCATGACATCCTCTTAACTCCGTCCGAACGAGCGTTCTCGGTGTCTCTCCCCTCTTCTCCTCCCCCGACCGATCCTGTCGTGAAAGTACGAGAACCCAAAAGCAGTAGCGCGATTCGATCGATTGGGGCAATAGCGCGGTTTCATTGCGGCCTGCTACTCCGATTGTTTGATGACCTAGCGTTGTTACCCTAAGTTGCGGCAAACTTTATCTGGCTTTCCAGTAGTAATTTCGGTTGCAAGCTGAAGTTTATCCCTTGTGTCTGTCACTCTGAGGGACACCCGCGACCTGCTTCGGACACGCCATAATATAACGTTTTATATACGCGACATGCTCAGACGTTCCTTCGCTCCTTCACCCGCGCGCTGCGCGATTATGTGAAATTCCCGTGGAATAAAAGCGCGTTGTTTATACAACGTAACGACGACTCGAGACAGAGATGGACTTTGTCATCTTTTTTCTCTCTCAAACGTTGTTATCCTTCCACAGAGAATTTAAATTGCGCTCATCTAATATCCTGCGACTTGACTTCTACAAGCCAAGTTTCTTTCGCTATAACTCTCTTTTTCTCCCTCTCTCTCCGTCTAAGTAACGCTTCTAGTAATCATAAATAATTATTTAATAATCTAAATAAAATATACTCCTCCTGATCTAGTTCCTCCTGAGACCTTTCGAATCCTCTTTTCTCCGCATTTCCATATAGGTCAAGTCCGGAATAGATGGGCACGGTTTTTTTTAATTGGAAATAACACATCTGTATTATTGCAATAAATGATCAACGACATACTCAGTAGAGGATAATGTTTAAGGTACAGAAGAATTTTTGCGAAAAAACATTCATGAAACGCCAATAATAACGAAATATTAAGAATATTCTGTGAAGGATAGATGGGATAGATGGGATAGATGGTCACAGGTGTCTGAGTTAGATGGTCATATATGAAGGGATAGTTGGGCGTGTCTATAATAATGTAGAAATTTATTTATCTTTATTTATTTTTTTAGTATTTTACATTCTTTTATTAATTATTAATCTTTTTATTAATCCTTTCATTAGTTATTAATATAATAAAATAATAAAACATTTCCACAAGTTTCTTGTAGAAATCAAGGATAACATTGGAGAGAAGATTGAAAAGTGGCAACGCAGAAAAAGGCCCTGTGGGAAAACATTATTTATTAAAGAGAGAAAAGAAAAAGAAATCTATTCGGCATTTTTAAATGAAACAAGAAGCTGTTTAAAATGTATTAAAATTTTTAATAAAAATTATAGTCGAATAGATATCGGATCAATGATTTTATTCGCAGGGTTTCCCAATTTTTTTTATATTTCGTATTCCTAAAAATTTATTAATGAACCTTCGCATCTTCTACAAAAAGAAAATTATTCGTAGGTTTTATGGTAAAAATTAGATGTTAGGGTTTTAAGGTAAGAAGTTGATTTATAATAATTTATAATTACATAGTACTGTTTTATAGAAATTAACTATCATTTTAATATTATAAAATTATTATCTATGGTATCAAGCTTCGCATAATGATACGTAATAGATATATACATACAGATACGTAAAAAATATATAATTGTAATGACATCTTTTTTTAATTTGATGGTATAATGGATAAAAAATGCCGGATTATTCCAGAATTCATCTTAATCATTATTAATTACAATCACTTTTCATCACACCTCCAAGAATGTTTTTTCTCATCCCCGGTTAGGAACCCCTGGTCTAAAGCATCTAGAAAACATTGATCCGATGTCCATTGCTTGCTATTTCTCGCTGAGTAGGCTGCCCATCTTTAGTCGTTCAAGCCCAGATCTAATGTTGTAATTCAAAATAAACTGCATTCGCAAGATATTTTTCCGACGTGCGAAACATTTTGGAGGTTAATAGAGGTTAATAGGTTATAAGATATACTCACAATAACAATGTGCATTAGGAGGAGACACACCTACACGTGGTACATCCAACTCACAACTGACCGATCAGCGCCGACGCCTAGCATACATTAACAAAATTATAGCATCTATTAATTGACCATCTATCCCCTACGCTCATTTATCCTAGTCTTACTCTATGTGCACCGAGGCATCCTGGGTTTCGGAATCCCTCTTTTCCTTCATAGACTCAATCATGAAGACAAGCCTCACCATGATTACGGTAATAATAAAAAAGCGGGCAATTGCCGGAGGGTTGAGGTCCGATGAAATATACCAGCTGACTTGGTCCTCGCCCGGCGTGAACCGGGCGGCAGAGTAAAGCGTAAAGTAATAACGCGCGAGATTCGGGCATGCCAGATTTATCGCGGCAACACATACCACTGACGTGACGGGAACGGTAACGAGGCTCAACGACAGCTGGTGCACGGCCCACTTTTCGCTCGCTCGCGAGAATACGTACCGCGCGCGCGCACACACACACACACACACACACACACACACACACACACATACGTACACCGGGCCTCCGTACGTATACCAGAAAGAAGCAAACGCGCGATAACTGTACAAACTTTTATCGACAAACGAGACTCTCCCGGCCGTTCGCGATCTCGCGCAAGGAGCGTCATCGCGCAGGACGACCGGCTGGCGGGAGTGGCGGGGCGACGGCACGCTCGCGATTATCGTCCTTCCCGACTCACGCTCGAGAAATATTAAAGCGCGCCAGGAATATCGATCTATATGAAGCGAGTTCCGGCCGCACATTCCTGCGCGCCGTGTGCGCAGTCTTGCCGGTCGGTGAGCAGCGACAAAGAGACACTCGCGATGCCGATAAAACAGCCGATTTCTCCCCGACAAATAAACCGATAGGATTCGGCACGCACGTTCGGAAAACGGAGACGCGCGAGCGCGCGTGCAAGGAGTCGCGGAGTCGCGAAGCTTTACGGCTGTTGCGCACGGAGCCTTCTCGTAGTCCTCGGCGGATATCTTCCATTGCGGATATTCGATTTCAGGGATCACCACTGCGACAAGATTGATGGTCGGCCGTTTCGCAGCTAAGTCGCGAGAAAATGAATTATTAACAAAAAATGGGAAACGACCGATACGCCGGGTAATGGCTATGGAAAGTCGATACCCTGAATAAGCCACTCTGCCTCGTCTTCCTTTTCCTTTTCCACCACCACTATCACCACCACCTCTTCATCCTCTTTCTCCTCCTCCTACTGCTACTACTATTACCGTCACCTCGTCTCCGCGAGATAACTCTCATCGTCGTATGAATACATTGTCATAGCCGTAAAACTGGATACTGGAAGGATATAATGTTTTTCACTTAACCGCGTTGCAATTTATGCGTCGTTATGAGAAACTGATCAGGATAGATCGTCCGGGCCGATTTCCAGGTAATTTTGGCACAAATCGAACACTTTATCGAAACAATGGTGATTCAGTCTCTAAATAGAGGATTTTATTAAACAACAGGATGAAATCTGTAGAGTAATGAGGAATTATACAATTTTCGTTACATGATTCTGAGATTAAAAATCAGAAATATCTTTTATATGGAAATTTCTTAGAATTTTCTCAGATACCGATTGGAATTTTTAAATTTGTCAAAAAATTGGTTATCTGATTAAAATACGTGTTGAGAATCTTATTCTTATCCCAAAAATGACTTTTCTGCTTAGGAGCTGATTAAGGGCCTTTTTCAGTCTAGAGTGCAATAAAAACAGGGTTTTTAAACAATTATTTGTTCAATGATGGATAAGATAAAAATGTTTGAGGGTTTCTATATTTTTTTAAACTTAGTTTAATATATATTACAATATATGTAATTTAAATATAATACGTATTGACAATGATATGTCCAGGCTAACAAAGACTGATGAAATCCACATGCCTCCATGGTGGTGTAGAAATCTTCTCGTCAAATTAAGCTGCAACGATGTTTTTTTGTTAATCCATAGGATGTCCTTAATTGCATAAACTATGGGAATTGAAAAAAAATCATTATTAACAAAATAGCGTCATATAGAAGAGATAAAATCATTTTATCACGAAATTTTACGGTTTTTTCATAGTAAAAAAAATTGAAATAATAAAAATACATGCACCATAGTAGTTTATGCAATAGAGACAATAAATTGAAAGGTGTGTGACAAATTTCAAGTCAATCAGATAAATAGTTCCAAAGTTATCCATACCATAGTGTTGAAAAAGACCATTTCGAGGAAAACGCGTTTAAAGTTTAATGACAAGTTTTTTATTATTAATTCAATATTTACCTTCAATGAGTGATTCTTAGGCCATATAATTCTTCCTCTTTTTTTTGATACTCCATTAATTTTTTTCCATTCTTCGAGTGGTTCTCGCTTCTTTAAAGGCAGAAGTCGTTTCGCGCGTCGCCGTCTTTAAGCGCTCATTGTTTTCCTTTTCAGCATAATTTTTGGCTACGTGTCCTATTTTTATTCTCATTAAGTAAAGCATATATAAAATTGTTGTATTACCTTGATTGAAAAACAAGCTGCCAAATAGGCTGCAATATTTATAATTTTCGCTCCAGTGTTTATGTATTTTGGGGCCATTTGTCATATAACTTTTATTATTGTTCTCGGTACGACTCTCAACATATATTTTAATAAGTCTGAACTGCTTAAATCTTCACAGATTGGTTTTATGGCTACTTGAATATCTGGATGTAATTATAGGGTGAAACCATCAAGTTCGTTGTTAGCTTCAGCACGTTGCCAATCACACCAACTATTTGAACCTTCTGGACAAAATGTATGTTGTGGATTTTCATCGGCCGAAATTCTGTGGAAATAAGTGGCCCAGATTTCTTTTCTCATTCCCTCTTCGGAATTCTTGTTCCTCCTGATCGCTAATCCATAATAAGTAATCAATTGTCCAGTAACTGACCCCACTAATGTATAGGACCTATTCAATAACTATAACGGACAACTAACTAGTTTGAAATAGAGGGTTTTCTCCGAATGCAATGAATCAACTGTACGATAGACGTGGAACCCGACTAACAGGCAGCCGCGTCCTTTTGTGACCTGAGCTATGACCTACCCATATCTAACTTGAATAACTTCAAAAATATTTTACATATTGAAGAAATCGTTTAAGGCGTTATTCTATGTACTTAACTCTCTCAATTTATGAAAAAAAAAATCGATTTTTAAAATTTTCTAAACTGAGGAAGAGCCTTAAGAATGCTATAGGAAATTGTGTTTTTTTTTCCAACTTTCAACTTGGATCTGCATAGATTTCAGGAAATTAGACCTCCGATCCCAATTAGATCCCAAGAAATTTTTTATGTGGAAAAGTCGGAATTTCTTTATTCTCGATAAATCCGTCAAACGTCAAAATAGCAAAGTTTTCATATAACATTACATCCTACATTAATTCTATAAATTCCGTCGACTTCAAAGAATTAGTAAAGAATGTCAAGACATAATACATAATATAGGTTATTTTCCTAGTTTGCTATTACAATTGTTTACTAATGATCGTTTATCCGTGTTGACTCTTAGAGAAAGATTATTTCGGTATTATCTAATATTCGATGATTTCAATATTGTACCTGCGGTTGATTGTTATTGTTAATTTCAATTAGCAATATATTAATTATGTAATTTTATAGATAAAGCGTATGAAATAAGCAAATATTAAATAATTAGCATGGATACATAATGAGATTAATAGATAATCAAGCAATAACTATTATATATATAATTTTTCTCTTTCATAGGTTATTAGAAATATTGATAGGATTCGAATGTTTGAAAAGAATGAAAGAGAAGTATATGCAAGAACAAAGTTAATTGTTATATATTTAAAAATGTTATGCATTAACCAAGATTAAATTTTAATTTGTGATACAGCCATAATAACTTTTTAAACAGAAATGAGAAAAAGTCATTGATAAACTCCAAATGGGACGCCCAACGAAGAAGCATTATTAAATGCGCATACCAACACTTGCGGATATTGACATTTATACTAAATTCTAAATGCTTAATATTCGTAGCTGTAAATTATTTACGGTTCTTAATTGGGAGCATAATTAATTGCAGATTTCTGTATTATTAATAGATCGTTATTTGGCCATTTGGATTAATGTGTTTCTTGTGTGAAATAAGTACAGATATAGTTTCACGAATAATTACAGATGCACGAAGCTATAATTACTTGTTAAATGACGACAGATCATGAATGCCATAAATCTCGACTGAAATCTCTATTCTCGGTTCGTTAAATGTACGGCGAAATATATATATATATATATAATATACATACACATATACACTCACATATATAGGAAAGTTTCCATGTAATAAATGATTTGATGCATCTGGAAGCACATACAATGCGCCATTGCCCGTATTCGGCCTCCATCCTTCCCTCCCCATCCCCACATATTACTATGTTCTCCATTCTGCCTTCCTAATTCACCATTCTGCACCTAGCCACACTTCCCACATTTATGCCGACTTTGATAATACATTTGCGGTAGGTACGACTTGGAAAAACGCATGTTAACCTCTTACTTGCCAATGACGAAAATATTCGCGGAAAGAAAAGTAGTCCAAACTGTTGATGATAAATATCCGCGCATTCCAAAAAAGAGAAAAACTAATAACGAAGCAATTTAAACAGGACACTATATTTTTGTGTTTCTGGAGTCGCTGAATTTAAATCCAAAGTCAAAATTGCGAAATTCAAAATGGCGAATCCAATAGGGCAGACCGAGAATTAAAAACATCGTTCGATTTGCCTAAAAATTGGAATTCAAAGGTTTTTGAAGTCGCCGATTTCAAATTAAAGATAAAAGTACACGAATTCAAAATGCCTGCTTCGAGATACACTCAATAAAAATTTTGATAAGAATTGAACGAGTTTTTGTAAATTTGATATATCATTGAGTTAGCCGTTTTGAATTTTGAAATTTTGACCTTAAATTCAGATTTAGCGAGCCAACATATCCTCAGAAAGTATGTTGCTTATAATTTGATTAACTCCATTGTCAAGATCACTCTGGGCATACAAACATTTTTATCGCCCAACAGCTAAGAAGTTAATTAACGCGTTTAACCGGCAACACAAACCAGCGAAATATTTCAAGAATCAACAAAATATTTTGACGAGGACAACTGACATACCGACATGCATACATCTTTCTGGCATGCGAATCTTGCACTCTTGGCACGAAAGTAACATTGACCGCCTCGAAGGTCCGGAATGTTTCGACAGCGTCGATTGTGATCTCTCGGCCATTCATCAGTCGACGATCACTATAGATGAATTGGCGAGGCCAATAACTTTGTCGGTGCTGTCCATTGTTGTTTTGGCACTCTCGCGAGCGTTACGTAGTTTCCATGCCAGAGTGTTACATTACACTCGCAACTGGCGAGCGACGAGCCCGATGGACGTTACATTTGTAGCGTTCAAGTAAAGCAGTAGCTCGTACAATGTTGTATCTCGAGATTCTACGAGTTGGTCCTGCGATTTCGACGAAATTTTCTGGGTTAATGTAGAACTAAAATTCCGAAATGCGAAATGGCTCTTTGAAGCTGGAAATTACGCGTCTGCGAGTTGAACTACGACAAATGTTTGAAGTAACGACCGCCGACTTCATTAGGGGATAGAACTTTTCGTTAGATTTCTTTCGTCAAAAGAAAGATCGCAGAAATAAATGAAAGATTGTCCAACTCGTCCGAACGTCTATTGTTGATTACGTTGCAGGCCGCAATAATGCGGTTTCGCTCGTAAGTTAAATATCGTAAGTTAAATATTGCAAAAGTTACCCAGTTTTCCTTAAATATCTCAAAAAATATTAGGCAATTTCAGACAAAAGTTGTTTAAATTAATTAGTAGAAAAAGATAATATAATAAAAAAAATTCCATTAATTTCCATTTCCATTTAAGGGAAGTAATGATCAGTGATTATCTCGAAAGTGGTGCCATCTATAAACAAAATTATATAGTTGTTTTATGTCCTCCTTGAAACTATACAACTTTTGTCTGAAATATTTTTTCTAAAATAGTTCTTAATTTTCCAGATATTTTGTCTAATATTTTTTATACACCCTGTATATAAGAGTTTAAATGTGTGTATATGTACGTGTATATGTATTTCGAATATCATTATGAGTTATGAATTATTTACCGCTGTATTTTTAAAACGAAATGGTCAAAAATTCTAAAATTTGTGTCCAATATTTCAATATGATATATTTCACTCATCACACATAAATTTATTTGTTCCTTAATATTTGAAATATTCACTTTTTGTTGAAAGTAAATGTATAGAATCAAATTTCCTACAAATGTCTACTATAAAATTTAGAAGTTTATTATTAATTTACACGAAAATAGGGACTGGTAAAAAAATCGTCGCCTTCAAACATTCTCATTCAACCGTTGTTTGTAAACAAAATTATTTTTAAAATTTCATGCCATTTTTAACATTTTGCATTCCTTACAATCCTCCTTACAATCTCCTTAATATAACTTGGAAGACAAAGATCAGAGGGAATGTGATCCGAGGGTCGAGGTGACCAAGATAGCGAACTCTTTTTCCTACTTACCGGTCGTCAGAGGTGTCATCGAGGAACTTTCGGGCCTGGAAATCGGAATGAGTTGGAATTCGCGGACGCTTGTTTTCCAACTTCGAAGGACCATAACTTTGCTACTTTTTATTTTTCATCTTTTTTTTGTCACATGAGGAAAAATGTTTGTCTCATTGTCGTCCCATATCGTCCTCCGAATTTTTTGCCTGTTGTGCAATAACAGAATAGCGATAAATTGCTGTATCTGGTTGGCATGCAAAGGTATCATAACGGTAAATAACAGCTCGATCGTCCCGTTTCGGTAAACGAGTACGGCGATTACTTTGATGTTGCGTTTAACTCGACTCGAGGGAATTCGTCGTTTTATTTTTGAGAACACTCGCGCAATTTCTAGCGCGTGACCGTGGAAGATGAAATTCTGAAAAGCTTAACAGCAGTCCCTCTCAACTTTCTTGTACGGTCGACGCATCCTTAAGAATTAGTGACACTGATATACGCGACGTTATGGGATTGTTGATGGCTGATATTTTACGGGTACGTTAGGGGTCCTTTAATACTTTTTGCCGACAAAAGCTTCGCTACGTGCAGAAGCGTGCATTGATGCCGGGCGAATAAAGGCGAGGTACGAGGTATTGGCAAGCTTCCGCATGGTTGAACAGGTAAAGAAGGTTCTCCGCTACTTCGTAGATTCGCGAGACGGTCTTCGTGGTCGGACCGAGGTTTCGTATAGCAAATCGGAGCGGGAGGAAGAAGTTAGACGGATGTAATGCGGCATAAAGGTAAAGAAAAGTTGCGGAGTTAACGACAAACTTCTACGAGTGTCTCGCTGCATCCCTTGCCCAAGATGAAACTCCGCTTATATCATCAAACGTGACATTTTTACAAGCCCGGCAAGTTCCGTCACAGCGTACCTCCCGTGAATAACACTTTGGTACGTGTACCGAAACGAAGTATCGTTGAGATTCTGCTCGCCTGAATGAGCAAAGGGCCCCGGCTGGTATCGCGACTTCCAAGGACCTGCTTTCCGGACTCGGGATTACGCCGCGAGGGTCCCGTACGCGAGACGTAAACGCGTAAACACAAATGCTGATGAGAACTCGTCGTATAAATACGCCATAAACAAACACGGCGCGTTTATTCCCGGGTCCTTCCGCGAATAAGTATTAGAGGTAGTCGCGATACACTCACTTAGCGAAATGGAATATCTGGGGATTCGTTATCTTCTCATTATTATATTTATTGTTATTATTTCTTTTATTCTTATTATTATTTTTATTACTATTATTATTTTTTCGTGTGTCCCCTAGATATTATTTCTTCTGTTGCTATATTTATCTTTATAACTCCGCTTATGCCATCTAGATATGGTAAATTATAGTCATTAAAGATAATTATTCAACAATAGATAAAAAAGTTTACTATATAATACTATATAATACTATATAATAGCTGATTAACGGCTCTAAGATTGGAAATATAAATATATAAAAATATAATAAAAGTTAAGTCGCAAGTGTTAGTGCAAGTGTAAGCTGCAAAAAAAATTTTTTATGATTTATTTACAAATAAATATAATTTAAGCTACAGGATATTAATAAAGGTCCATTAGTGCAAATGCTAAGATATCTTTTGCAAATTATATATTTGAAAAAATATAGGGCAACATTAAGACAAATTACATGTTACACATATCTTTCTTAACATTTCATGGAATTCTACGTTTCAACTATATTATGACTAATATAATTGGAAATGATTACATGTTTTCGAGTGAAAACGTTCAATTGTATTTACTCATCGTACGTATTTATATGCGAATTGTTTTAATTTAAAAAATTATTCTTGCAGCTGACATATGCAATTAGGCCCTTATTGTCCCCATGTTGTTGTGAGGAAAGATTCAAAAAGTAATATAGAACGATAAAACAAACGCGCGAAGCGTGCTATTTCTAGATTCCTTCATAACACACGCACACACACGTGCACGTGTGTATAGGGTGTCTGAGAAATTTCGGACCAACTAAATTGTAGAACAGGTGAAATTGAAAAATAAAGTCATATAAAGTTGTTCAAGAATCGCAATAGTTATTAAATTATTAATTAAAATGTCTGGGCCAATGAGCGCACAGAAAACGGTAGGCCGAACTCGACAGAAGTATACAGGGTCTGCCAAAAGTTCCGGAACGGCTAATTATTTCAAAAAATAATGATTGTTTAAAACAATGTTTGAAACAAAATTTGTAGGGCTTAAGAAAGCTATCAGATATTGATAATTGTTGACCTTGGAATGACCTTGAGAAACGTTATCAAGGTCGACATAAAAATCTTAAATGGAAACTCTAATTTTTTATTACAGCGTCTTTTTCCACCAATTAATATGAACAACTTTTGTCTGAAACAGAAAATTTATCGATCTTTCGAAATTTCACAATCATCAAGTCAACAAAAAATAGAGCATTATTGTACCAATATATTCTTGAGACCAAGTAGAATAGAAAAATCTAGTACCATTTTTCTATCCCGACAAACAGTTAGCGAGATATCGTAAGTTAAATATTAAAAAAGTTACCAAATTATTCTTAAGTATCAAAAAATATTAGGCAAATAAAAAATATTTCAGACAAAAGTGTTCAAATTAATTGGTGGAAAAAGACGGTGTAATAAAAATTTGGAGTTTCCATTTAAGATTTTTATGTTGATCTTGACTGAGCTTTTCAAAGTCATTCCAAGGTCAAATTTATAGCATCAGTAAATAGATTCTTTGAAGCCCTACAACTTTTGTCTGAAACATTTTTCTCTAAAATTTCGTGTTTACGAAAAAATCGGGTGTGGTCTGAAACACTCTGTACTATATATACAGAAGGATACATGCAAATGGCAAGATACGGTGGTCATCTTTTTATGATCGTCGTCCATCGACAATAATCCGACGGACACGTCTTTAGTCGTATAAAATTGTTCGATACGCGTCATGCTCCTCCGCGACAAAAATGAAATTTACTCCAGAGGAGTATACCAATATGATTATTGACTACGGACTAGCGGGCGAAAATGTGCGTGCTGCAGCTCGCATCTATGCGAAATGATTTTCCGGGCATGCAGACATCCGTCGAAAAAAAGTAATTTTAGAGTGAATTTAGTGCATAACTATAGAGCACAGCTAGTACGTTAGTGCATCTTGCCACTGATGACGAGGAAAGGATCTTGTGTGTTGACCCGCCTCATGCAATCAGCTGATTGTCTCTACGAGCATTCAGAAGTAAATAATTTGTCTTGTCTCTTGTCTTTATTACTTCCGCCGAGTCCGATCTATCGTTTCTCGTACGCTCATTAGCCCAGACGTTTTAATTAATAACTCAATAACTATTACAATTCTTGGAAAATTTTATATAACTTTATTGTTCAATTTCACCTGTTCTACCTGTACAATTTGGTTAGTTCAAAATTTCTCAGACACCCTGTATATACATACATTCCGCACCGTTGTGAGAAAACGAACGCATTCTCGAGATTTTTGTACGAAATTAAATACACTCCTCGGCCGGCGGGAGACGGCAAGTTTTCCGCTTAAAATAGGTTACGCAAAGACAGATGTACGCAATATTCTGTCTGCTTGGGCAGACGAGCGCGGTTGATTTTGTGTTGCTTCGGAAGATCATCGCACTATACAAAAGAAATGCGCTCGGCCATCATCGCCATAATATTCGTTTTTAATAAAAAAATGATAATTATTTAGTTCAGGAAGATGAGCTACAATTACATATGTTGACATATGTTGTTGAGAACATCTTACTGACCTATTGTAGGTTTTAGTTGCCGCTTATATTGTTTATTAGAAAGTTATTAATAAAAAAAGTTTTATAAATAGAGTCTATTTTTCCAACATAGTGTACGTTTAAAAAAATGTTAAACAATAAGGGCAGAGCTCCTCCCCCTGCACCCCTTCTGGGAGAAAACCTTGTTTTTTTTTATCACGGTGGGGAAATCCTCATGGATACCCTCGCCCCTTGGGGAGGGCGAGGGTTATGCCGGACTCTTGCCGGCTAAAATCCCACCGGGGGGTGTCCACCAGAGGGGTCGATGGATGGGGAGCTAGAGGAATTAACTTAATATTCGGCTTCTCCAGCTCCCAAGTCCTGGAAGAAAACCTAGCCTAATCTAACCTAACCTAATCTAACCCAACTTATACATCTTTGCATATAGTTAGGCGTTTGGGTTTTAAAAGAACCTTTTCAACAACGCCCAACTATACAAACAAAGCCCCCGCTATTTAATATGTTTTTATGTGTACTGTGTGCCGGAAAAATAAGCTCTATTTATGAAACTTCTTTTGTTGATAACTTTTTAATAAACAATAACTGATGGTTAAAACGTTTTAAAGGTTACTCAGGAGGATGGCCTTAACAATATATGTCAAGGTTATGTTCACTGCTGACTACCCTGAACTAAATAATTACTAAAAAAGAATCCCCAGAAAAAGAGGAAGAGGGGGTGGAGAGAAATCACTCGTGATTCGCTTTCCGATAAAGAGCCTGCCAAAAGTCCCAGTGAAAGGAAATCTCGCTTGTTGCATATAGTTGGGCATTATAGGTTTTAAAGGAATCCTTTCAACAACGCTCGACCATAGCTCAACAAAGCCCCTGCTGCTTAATATTTTTATGTACATTGTGTATCGGAAAAATAGGCTCTATTTATGAAACTCCTTTTGTTGATAACTATTTAACAAACAACCGACGGCTGAAACATTTTGAAGTAAATTTTGAAGTAAACGGCTGAACTAAATAATTACCAAAAAAGTCTCCAGAAAGAGAGAGAGAGAGAGAGAGAGAGAGAGAGAGAGAGAGAGAGAGAGAGAGAGAGAGAGGAGGGGGAGGAAGAAATCAGCCGTGATTCGCTCTCGGATAAAGAGCCTGCCAAAAGTCCCGGTGAAAGGAAATATCGCTTATTACGCCGGTTTGCCGCGTCAAACCATTCACGTTACAGACGGCATAAATTAACGCAACACCGCGTATTCGGCTTTGCCGCCATGGCCGAACAAGGGCAGTCGCCTCGTGCGGCTTTTGTAGACGGCCGATGTCGTATCGACGCGAGGGTTTGTCACTGCGAGCTGTCATTAACGGAAGAGGTCGGGTAGATCCACGAGAGTGACACGGTAACCGGTACAGACGAGAGGCTCCTGCACGTTGGTAATCATCCGGTTGCACGTTCGTGCGGCGGCGTTGCGCGCCGGCTGCTTTTAACGGATAGCTGGTGATATGTCGATGCGCGAAATCGGTCAATAGCAGCCCTTTGTACGCAGATCGCGAACTTGGCAGATGCACGTCAGTCGCCCGAGCCGTCTTGCCGCGGGCAACAATCCGCGTGCATCATTGAAGCCCGCATGCGAAGCCCACCGGATGATAAGGCACATATCGGCTGATATATATCGGCCGATAACGCCTGATCCTTTCCGCGGTGGGACGCGCATCGATATTTCCCTTCTGTGCCGTTGTAATTCGTTTAATGGAAAATATCCGAATATATCTATTGAAAGAACGGGGGAAAACGGAGAGCGAAAAATAAAATCAGGCAAATAGAGAATAAATACGAAAATATTCTGCCACGGTAGATAAATAAATAAAAGGAGCGGGGATTTTAAACAAACAAATAGATAATAAATAAAAAATCAATAAAGGAGCAAATACGTAAATAAAAAAGAGGAATAAATAAACTTTGCGACACATTGACGTTCCTCCGCGTGCGCTCGACGATGGAAAAATTGATATTAATGGCGATGCCTGTACGCGACGCGCAGTCGAAGGGACTCGACAGTGGCGAATTAATCCGTTTACGAGCGCGACGGGACTAATTGATGAAGTGCGATTGAGTCCGTCGCCGTCAACGATTCATCCGAAAGTCGACGGAGTCGCGCTGATGTATGCACCGAAGATTTGCGCAAATATTCTAAATCGTTCTCTATCGGGTTGAAGCGTTTTTACTTGACCGTAACTGCTCTGCCGGGTGCAAGGCACGCAAGGCGTACACGATGGCAAGTATCGGCGAGAGAGCAAAGTGATACACCGAATTCGCCGCGAACCAAATGACCGCCGCGATGCTCGATATCAAAATATTTGTTTCCGATAATCGTACCGCAGACGAACTGTTTTGAGTTTACGCATCGATGAGATATCCTCCGAGCTGGCGCGGCGAGGCTCGCGCGTGCGGCGAGTGCGGCGAGTGAATTATTACTCGGTGCAAAAGTTGCGGTGTTTCCGCAAGCGCGTTTAGCGCCACGTCGGCATCGGTGAGTTGCAAGCCCCGTGTACACCGTAATACGAAAGTTGCACGGTCTTTCCCGCATTATGCGGCTGAATCTAGTTACATGAGCGACTCGTTTGCCGCCGCCGTCGCCGCCGACGCCGCCCTAGGCGGCGCGGAGGCCGGTCATGGACCATCGTTTCCGGATCTTATTCTAGAGAAAGCCCGTATCTCGGTATCTCCCCGATCGTTTCGGCCGATATTCGTCCGCTCGTCCCTTTCTTTCTCTCTCTCTCTCTCTCTCTTTTATTTCGAGCTCCGAAAATCAGGCCAACGCGAACGCGAAGCTAAAAATACGAGCGTTGTTTTCCCCAGCATGGACGCGGCTCATATCCGAATATCGGCTTTATAAACAGATCGTTCGGTTTGTCGGTGTATTCTCGGCGCGAGCTCTGCTCGGAGTCTCGCTCGACTGATATCGGTACGATATTCACTTTGTTGCGGTTGCATTACGACTACCATCGCGCTGGCCGCCACTGGCTTGGTGAGGCCAAAATTTCGTATGTCGCCGGTGGTACGCGCGGAATACAAATTAACCTCTTTACTTTTAAATGAAGACGCGGCCGCGTTCAAAACATTTGTTTCATTTATGCGGCCCCGGTCCTTTGCCCATTTCGTTTGTTCATAATCTGCTTTTTACATCGGAAGAACTGCAAATGAAAGTTCCACAAGCGGCTCGCGCGCAGCCCGTCGTTCGCAGTTTGCAGTGTAAGCTCGGTGAAAATGTTGTCACTCCGGGATAATTGTTAATACTTCGCCGGAGCGAGGATGTTATATCGAGATTATGTTTGATTGTGAAAACACACGGCTCAACTTTGACAGTAATAATTAACAGCCACCGATCAGCTGCACTTTTTACGCTACGCGCTCTTTTCATTTCTTCTTTTTCGTCACACAAACGTTAGTCTCCGAATTTCTTCCGAAGCGAGACCTTACTGAAAACGAGCGAGAATTCACTCGAGGCGATCACAGAAATATTAGCGCTGGGAATCGCACGAGTGGGTGAGTTTACTCAAGCTTGGGGAAAATTCTAACTACACACACGAGTGAATGTTTTAATCGATTCGCGCAGATTTATTCCCGTGACAACGGAACCAAAAAGATCCGCTCTTCAATCTCGAGTGGAAATATTCATTCGTAGTAGATTCAGAGTAGAGGATTTACTTTGCATGAGAGATTGCACGAATTTCGGCTTGTCATTCCATTTCTCGAGTAGAATTTCACCCGAAGAAATGTACGATTACGCTCGTCATTTCTTGGGACGAAATCTCGCTTAAAACGAATGAAAATTCATTCGAAGCAATAGCGGAAATATCGCTACTTGCAAGTGTAAGAATAAATGTTTCAAGCTTAGAGCGGATTCTAATTCCACATGAGTGAATGTGTCAATTGGTCCGAATAAAGTTGTTCCTATAACGATGGAATTCACCAGATTTATTCTTCAATTTCGAGTAGAAGTGTTCATCCATTCAGCAATTCAAAATAGAGAATTTACTCTACATAAATGAAAATTATTCGAATTTTTAACTCGATGACTCGGTTGTCATTCTACTCTTTGAATCGAATTTTGCTAGTAGAAATTTAACGTTTTCCTTCTTAATTCCTCAAAATTAAATCTCGCTTAAAGCGAGTGAAACTTCATTTGAAGCAATTAGGAGTGTCATTTAGTTTTGAAGGTTTTTCTCAAAAATTGATTTATTTAAACAAGATAATGGACGAATATCTTAATCAAAATATTTTCCTCAATGTTTTCTACAACTTTTCCCCATCTTTCTGGTAATAGATGGATTCCGAAACAATAGAAAGATTCTCCTTTGGAGTTGATTCAATTTTCAACAAATTTTAGCACTTGTTCAAAGTTATGAAAGTATCCTCTAAAGCATGTTGCATCGACCGGAACAAGTGATAATCGGATGGAGCAATGCTGGAGAATACGTGAGGTAAGTAAGACTTCCCGTTTCAGCTCTAATAGCGTTTGCTTCACTGATAATGCAATATGAAGTCGAGCATTGTCGTGAAGAAGGATTACTTTGCATCGTTTACTCGCATTGGTGATTGCTTTGGTCCAATGCTCGCTTCACTTTGTATAATTGTTGTTGATAACGATCAGCGATGATAGTTTCATTCGGATTTAACAATTCATAGAACATAACACTTTCTTGATCCCATCAAATACACAGCAATACCTTTGAACTGTGAATACTGCGCCTCGAAGTGGATGTTGCTGATTGACCTGAATCAATTCATGATTTCTTTCGTTTGGAATTATCGAAATTGATCCATTTTTCATCCCCAGTAACAATTCGATTTAAAAACTCTTCATTTTTTGTCTGGCGATCAACGAAATGCAAATGTTCAACCGGCTCGCAAAGGTATTTTCCGATAATTCATATGAAACTCATTTTCCTTCTTTGTGAATCTTTTCCGTATCATGTAAACGTTTAGTAACTGTTATACGATCAACATTTAATACTCTGGCAAGTTCTGAAGTAGATTGTGTTGGATTTTCGTCCAATAATGCTTGCAAATTTGCATTTTCAAGCTGTTTTGCTTGTCCCGAGCGATCTTTGTCGTTAACATTGAAATCACCACCTTTGAATCGTTTAAACCAATATTCACATAATTAATTGATAATGCAATCTCACCACAAGTTTCTATCGGAATTCTAACTTAATCGGCCTTCAGCCGCCGTTTTCTTCTGATTAAAAAACAAAAACAATTCATGTCGAAAATGCCATTTAGGAAGCTCCATTTTTAGGTTGATACTAACACGATTTTTACGATTTTACATCTATTATTAATAAACAACTAAATATCATGGATTAATGTTAAAGCATTAGAAAACAATAGCTGTGATTGGAATGTTTTCGACAAAACTGACATTGGTGCCATCTCTTGCAAAACCTTCAAAATTAAATCACACTCCTAATAAAAGTACCGCCACTGGGAGTTGTTAGAGTGAATGTCTCAATCGCTTAGAGTGAGTTTCCTATGACAATGGAATCCATCATATTCACTTTTCAATTTCAAGTGATAATATCAATGCAACGATTCAGAGTAGAGTTTTTCGCTCTATAATGGAACATCACATGAATTCGAGAGACGCAGCTGCTATATTTTTTTTTTGTGAAATTTTACTCCCAAGAACTTAAGGTGCAATTTTTTTGGAAGCAGAATTCAAGCTAAACGCTCTCATAAACTCCCTAGAAAATACCAACTGAACGGAAGCGAATGGTGCGTCGGTCAATTTGACGACGTGAAGTATTTCATGATTTATATTCAGACGATAACAGAATCGCCGGCGTATAGATTGGCCTATCGATAGTTAATATCGGTTCGTTTGTGCCGAACATATTAATGCGTGATCAAATTCGCAACTTCCAACCACACTACCGACACGTATCTGGCCCACCGTGATGGTTATCAAACGGCACGGCGAGGGCCGATCCATCATAATGCTCGATCTATCGTGGAATAATTTCAGCGAGCTTATCCAATCCAATCCAATCCAGCGAATATCTCTATTAAAAGGGAACGGCATCGATTCGCCGCTATCCAACGTGGGCTGGCGGAAGTCACGTTTGTTCTCCGAGCGTAACCACCAACAGTCTATTTATTCGTACGACGCAGCTTCGTGTAATTGATACATGGCTCAGTTCGGCTGACCATGCTGTTGCATCTCGATTTCGCGCAAAAAGGGAAAAACGCTTGTTGTTACGTCGATAATACGGCAGTGCATCATGCCGGCGACGTAATGCACGATTTATACGACGGCTGCGTCTACAACATTTTTCTCAATATCTCCGCCGTGCGTGTTCGGAATTTTCCACATTTTTCTGAATCGCAAGACTAAGTGACCGCGTATACGTAATCGCATCCTATTCGTTTACGTTTAATGCGACGCCGACACGTTGAGAAGCTTCTCTTTCTAAATAAGGATAAAGATGATACCTCCGACTTTCCCTCTTCCTCCACTCTAACTCTTTTCTTTGGCGAATCACATTTTGATAAAAAGGTCCGGCTGTTTCCTCGTCGGGTGGTTACGTCGAGTCGTGCGAAGATGAAGAAATAATGTTTCCGTGAAATGTTAGAGTGCGTTTCGCGCATCGCAACTTCAATTGTCCGTTCGTTTAAGCCTTTAACACCTGCTGGTGACTATACCATAGTTACCAGAAACGCATTTAAGAATTCATAACTTAGTCAAGAAAGGAGATGTTTTCGTTTTCTTTGCACCACTGTAAAGGTGAATTCTTCTTCCAAAAAATGGTGTATAGATTCGGTTTAGTCTGTTTTTTAGCTCAGTTTTAATGATAACATGTTTTGTCAAATTCCAAGTACTCATAGTTAGCATTGTTACCGAATTTGACATCTAGAAGTGCACTATAAATGAATAGATTCGTATCTGTTATAATTTTATACATTTGGAAGCTTTCTCAGATGCAAAATGTGAAATTCAAAGAATACAGAAATTCAAAATGGCGAATCCAATATGGTGGACACAAAAATCAAGAAATCAACCTATTTTCGTGAAACCTACAGTTTTTTATGCGGCGAAAAATAAAGGGACGATTGACTATCTAAATGGTGATCTATAAGATATTCTGTTGAAATAGTAAGCTTGACGCTCTGAATGATAAACTTCACTCACAAATATAGTAAAGTTTCAGCTCAAAAATACGAAGCTGACTATCAGAGTTATGTCGTATAGATTACCCTTCATTTTTCTCTATATAGGTTGCTCATTTCGTATATACTTTTAGGATCCAAGTCATATTTACCAATAAATAATAAACAAAAATACAAGAAGACGCTTTGAAAAAAATCGAGAATCATTCGATACGTCAGAAAATTCCGTAGTTTTTCGTAGATATAAAATTCTGATATTTTTTTTTATTATGGCTACTTATAGTCTCAGTTCAAAAAAACTCAAATTTTATTCTTGAAACACTTATAAAAAAGTCGGACGTTAAAGGATTAATTGTCCGTGTGCAATTAATTTCGCGAGATTTATCAAACAGATGAAGCATCATCATCTTTCGCCAAGTTTGCATCACGATGTAATAATGCGTGTAATAATGGTTTATTAATATCGGTCGTGTAGAATTTAATTCCGTCTATCGATGGTGCGCGTATACGTGACGATCGATGTATTGTTTCGAATTAGAGAAATATGAGAGAATAAAGATAATAAACACACGTGACGGTTCAATAACAACGCGAACGCAGGCGGGCTGACGGCCACGCACGCACGCACGCACGCACGCACGCACGCACGCACGCACGCACGCACGCACATACCAACACTTTCGGCGAACGTGATGCGGTTTCCACGGACACATTCGTGTATTTCAGCTGTAAACGCCAGTGTTTCGAGGGATAATGGCAGAATTGTACACTTCGCCCATTATGATCTGGCCCCGACCGGACTAAAGCCGAGTATTTATGTAATGCGGCCGTGTCGTCGTAATGCATGCATTGCACATCCGTTGACACGGGGTTACCGAGCGTGTTAATTACTAGGTGGTCGTTATGCGTCATAAATTAATATTTCAATTACGATTTCGCTAATGCCTCGTGTACCGTCAGTGCGCGATTTACGTGTTTTGGCCGTACAAGTTTCAGCGGCGAGCATACAGGCGAGCGCGAGCGCGAGCGCGCGCGCCTACCTTGAAATTGAATATAAATTATAGTCGATACCGGAGAATGGAAACCTCGTTAATCTCCGACCGGCCATTACGATAAATCGCGTGACACCTGTGAATTGAAGTTGCACTCGAATATTCGCAAATACCGAACATTGCTAATTGGCACGACAGAGTGTGTACGTGTCGAGGCCGTTCCGTAAAAGCGATATTAACGGCCGCGAAACTTTTTATCGGCTGTGGGCGTATTAACACGTCATCCCCGTGCTTTTAATACGCGCGATGTCACCGAATTGGCGGTTTTTTAATCCTCGGGGAGCGAGTCTTGCGTGAAGATAAAAAATGTGACGCAAAACACGCTTTTTGTGCAAGGAATCTCGTTTCCGAGCGAATTCGCGCTGAAAATTCTGCGGAGACGCATGCGCTCGTCCATTCTCTAAATTTTTCGGAGCGAAATTTCATCCGGGAAGGAGGGTGACAGCTGAGTCATTCAAATTCGAGTGGTTTTTTGCTCATACAGCGTGCATTCTCCGTTCTATATTATCGGATGGATACTTTCGCTCGGAATTGAAGAGTAAATCTGATGTATTCCACTATCACCGGAACAATTTCACTCTAATCGATCGAAAGATTCTCCCGTATGGAGTCAGAATTCACTCGAAGCTCCTCAGTGGGGAGGCATTTACTTTTATGATTCCGAGGTACGACCAATATTTTCACCGTCGCTTCAAGTGAATTTCCAATCGTTTTTAGTGTTATTTTTATCCGAGACATTTTCAGAGTATCCTTCGACTTAACCGATCTCGGTGCAGAGTACCTCTCGAGTAACATTTTTGTCTCACTCTATTCGTCTTTTCCTGTTTAATACGATAAATGCGTACAATAGTACGTATACAGGGTGTCTCAGAACAATTTTTATAGAGGTCGTGGAAACATAGACCGGATTAAGACAAACATAAAAGTCTCGTACTGTTTTGCGATATTTATGATAATTATGAGTTATTAATTAGAAAAATCTGACGAGTGAGCGCGCGCCGAGATAGATGGATGATCGGAGAAGCGTCGCAGCCCTTCGAGCTACAGCGCGGTCCAGTCGATCCAGCAACTGTTGGCAGCGTGTGGCGAAACGTAGGTGCTGCGAGATAAAATACTAATAGCGGCGCGTTGTCCTTCCCCTCGCCATGCATCGGCAATAGTTTTTGGATCGCCTGGGCCGCGCAGTGGCCCGAGCGGCTGCAACGTTTCTCTAATCATCCATGTCGGCACATGCCCACTCCTCAAATTTCTGTCATTAATAACTCGATAATCATTATAAATATTGTAAAACGGTACTGGACTTTTATGTTTGTTTTAATCTGTTCTATGTCTCCACGAATTCTGTAACAATTTTTCTGAGGTACTCTGTATATGTTACTTGAAATTTTCAAAGGTCGATAAGTCAATAAAAGTTAGGGCACTAATTGTAAGAACTATTGTGAGAATATAACTATTGTAAGAATATATTCTTGAGACTAAATAGAGTAAAAAAGTCTAGGACTATTGTTGATTCTAACAAATAGTTACCGAGATATAAGCCAAATATTGAAAAAGTTATTATTTCTTCTTTAAATATCTCAAAAATATTTGATAAATAAAAAAATTTGATAAATAAAAAGATATTTGATAAATAAAAAAATGGAATATGCAGAATAACGGACCACCCTCCCACGGTTTTGATGTTGACATATATTATAAAACTTGTATTTTAAAATTTATCTTCCTGAGTAACGATCAAAAGGTTTTAGCCGTCGTTCATTGTTTATTAAAAGGTTATTAAGAAAGAAAGTGTAATGATATGATGTAATTTTCTGGTACTATATATAGATATAGTTTCCTATTGTCATATCGTTCGATAAGTGTGAGTTGTTTTGTTTACATTCCTTACCGGAATAGAATAAACTGTTGTTGACATTAGATCTATGAAATGTACTTGCAAGGAATAATATACGACACTCTTTCATATAGTTAACATTCGACTGCTGAAAAATGAAATTCTATGAATTTCTCGCTTTAACGACGAGACGTGTCGAGTTGTTAAATAATATACATATTTTATTACATTTTTAAATTTAAACATAGTGTATACATAGACTATACATTAGACTATATTGAATAAGTTTCTGTAAAATGCAACCAACAAAAAGAGATATCACATACATAAAAAAAAGATATTTATTTTTGATGGTCAAAAATGATTTAATTTTTCCTGTTTTAAAACTGTACTTTTTATAACCTTGGTAACAAACTTTCTATTGATGTTATAGAGATGGTATAGAGACACATTAGCTATATTTTACTCCAACTTATACTATCAATTGTTAAAAAGAAAATGATATTGTCCTAACTCTTTCATGGTACCAACTCTCTCTTATCTCCCCTATTCACAATATTGTTATTTCGAATAATACATGCACATAAACTATTAGTAAGTCAAATCAATCTTTGAAAATAACTACAAAAAACGCACTGTTTAACAATTATTGGGGAAATTATAGTCGCCATCTTTTTTCGTACGATCATCTTATCCGAATTTATCCCGTACATTTTTTTATCTGACAGATAAGAGTGTAATAAAAATTGTATTTTTGTTCTTGTGTGAATATCAATTATTTTTTAGAATGACTAATAAAAAACGCTCTGTTTAGCAATTATTGGAGAAATTACAGCCATCTTTTCCGTACGACCATCTTACCCGAATTTACAGTTTTTTACATCTGACAGATAAGAGTGTAATAAAAATACTTATGTTCTTCCCGAATGTTCCGTGGCGTCGGATGTCTATACTACTATACTAGTAACTTCGGGTTTCTATCCTAATCGATACCGTGCAAGCTGTCTAAATCGTTTTGCAGTTCAGAGTACTGCCAGTTCGGTGACATCGCGTATCACTTTTGATATTACGCGCGAAGTTTTCCACTCGGGCTTACCACTGTAGAAAATGCGGGAGCATATCGGAACATTACATCGAGGAGCAGCGTCGGAAACCGTCATTGGAACATCGATGGGGTCAATTTCCGCTATTAAAGCCGAATCAGGAAGCACCTCTTCCCTCCCTCCCTCTTCCTCCTTCTTTTCTCTTTCCCTATCGAGTCCGTAATACGGCGCTCACAAGGGCGTTGGCTAATGTTTTACGCATTGTTATGCCGATGTATTATTCTTCGAAGCAACTGCGACGACCAATACGTATAAATTTACAAACGAATCGCGAATGCAACGCAGAACGGCAGAACCGGCGCGATCTCCGTTGACGTCGTTTTCCCGCGGAAGCACATCAAAAATATTAAGATTAATGTTTAAACACCTGTTTGCGTAGCGCGGCGCTCTGCAATTCAGATTCTCGCTTAGCGCATTTGCATTAGTAAAATAAAAAAAACTAATGGACGCAGTTATGTAACCTTCGTTCTCTCGTGCGGCGTGGCGAAGGAAGAAAGCGAGGGGAGACAGAGATAGAGAGAGAGAGAGAGAGAGAGAAGGGGAGGGAGGGGGGGAAACGGGATGAGCCCGATCGCGCGGGACGGAAGAGCGTTGCGGCTGCATTGTCATTCCGGATTCATGAATAAATACCTGCTCGTGGCCATAAAAAAAGAGAGGAAAAAAGAAGGAAAATTCCGGTTGGCGAGTATCGCGAAAATCCGAGTCAATGGTAGATAAAACAAAACTGCCGGCACCCGCGATTGCATAAATTCTTGCTAGCCTATTTGTGAATATTCCGGCCACCTGCTCCTAGATTGATGTCCACTCCTGCACATTGCAGAAACCATCAAATCGTTGTTGCACGAAGCAATCCATAAAGAAGTGCCGATAGTCCGGATTGCGCGATATTTTTTCTCGTAGGTGCGCCCACGGACGCACGCTGATTGTGAGTAACGGTGCGCCGCGAGAAGTGCGCTGCCGTGATTAACCCTCTCGGGCTACGGCAGACACTCGTCACTTAAAGTTACCCAGAGCGACCGGCGGCGACAGCACTTGCATGTGAAGCATTCGCATGTGCTGCGTCTTCTAATGAAGTATTGTAATAATTATATGCAGAGCATTTCTCTCTCCGAATTTGGATGTCCGGCGCTCGTCGGCAAAAGTCATTAACCCTTCAGTACGCGCACTGGCAAAATCACACAAATGGGCGCATGATAAGTGGACAGTTTGATTAATTAAAGTTTGCTACTTTAACAAGGAACAGAAAACAAATAAATTTTCTTTAAATTAACGAAAGATAAACATTTTTCTGGAACACAAGGAACTACTTAAAGTCAGTCTGCTCTGACCCCATGCGTCTATTTAAGCGTTATATTGAATGGCAAAATCGTCTGCCATTTTGTAAATTGCTGAGGCAATTATTGAGGTATTAAGAGAAGAAAATTGGCGAATGAATGCGCGTTGAATGAGCTCTATAGGCGAAGTCTCATCCAAAATGTCCGATTCTATCAACGACTTTTTTTTGGCAATGGCGGCCAGTGCGTAATGCACGGTAGAAATGTGCAGTCTCGTAACGTTGGGATGCACGTTTCCATCATTTTGAATGAGATTTCGCTTAAAAAGCTCATTCCACCGCGCCATGCGCATTGATTGACTAATTTGTTTTCATTAATATCTCAATTACCACGGTAATTTGAAAAAAGTGGTAGTAGGTTTTTCTATTTAATTTAACGAGTTCTACACATATGCCTATTTGCGCTCGTGTGTACACATTTAAATCCAGACATCCTGTATATTGATATGAAAACTGCCATTGACAACAGGTGAAAAATTATCTCAAGATATAAATTACTTAATTAATGACAAGATGAAGAAAAGTAAGCGCTGAGCCGCTATCGGTTATGGTCGGGGTTGATTTTTTTATTTAGTTTATATTAAGTGTTCCGGTTAGTTTTGAGGGATTTTTTTGTAAAAGAAACATTTATTTTTGAGGAACGTTAAATTATATTTTATTCAAAATATTTTTCATCACTGGCTATAATGTTTTCCCACTTTCCGGGCAACAAGCGAATTCCGCGATAAAAGAAATGTTCGTCCTTCGAAACAATTCACTCATCGAGCCATTTTTATATCTCTTCATATGATTTGAAATGCTGGTCAGCAAAGCTGTGCTGCATAGATCGAAATAAGCGGTAATCGGAAAGAACACAGTCTGGTGAATACGCGGCGTGTGGTAGGACCTCTCATTGAAGTGCTGATAACATATCCTTAACTGTTTCTCTAATATGCGGTCGAGCATTGTCGTACAACAAAATTATTTTGCGTTTTCTTTGCTATTACTGGACGTTCGTGGTTTAAAGCATGATTCAAATCGATTAATTGTTGTTGATAACGCACAGCAGTGACTGTTTGATTCGGTTGCAGCAATTTATAAAACATGACGCCTTTCATGTCCCACCAAATGCATAATAAAACCTTACTTCCGTGGATGTTGCGTTTTGGAATCGATGTCGACGATTGACTTGAACTTATCCACGACTTCTAACACTTAGAATTATTATAGTAGATCCATTTTTCATCTTCAATTATAATTTGATACAAGAACTGTTTCTTTTTGTAACGAGAAAGTAATGAAGTGCAAATGGTTAAACGACTTTGAAGAGCCAATTCAGACAATGCATGTGGAACCCATTTGCCTTCGTTTTGAATCTTCCCTATTGTATGTAAACGATCTGAAACGGTTGATTCTTAATTTACAAACATTTAATGCTTCAGCTTAGTGAACCAGCTTAGTACTAACTTAGAATGCTAGTTCTTAAAGCGTTTGAGTTGAGTTTTCATCCAATAATGTCTGCAATTCGGTATCTTCAAACGTTTTCAGTTGACCTGAACATCTTTTATCTTTCAAATTGAAATCACCACGCCGAAATCGCCGATACCAGTACTCGCATGTTTTAACCGATGAGGAAAAATATATACAGGGTGTCTCAAAACGCACGATTATCCTTTGGTGGTGTGAAAGAGAGTGAAATTCTGAGTCGAAAGTTCCTCTTCTAGTTTTTCCTCTGACCATTAATAACAAAGTTATTAACGAGGAAAGTCGACCAATGGTATGGCGCGCACGACTGTCGCGCAGTACCGTATACTGGCGCGGAACTGCGCTCTATGCTGGCGCCGAAATTTATCCTTATCTGATGATATCAAACAGCTCATTTATCATCTATTTGATGAACTAATTGATTTATCATCATTTTTAATCAACAAAAACGTAAAAAATCGATTGAAAACAAGTTTAAAAGTAAAAATTTTACAAAATGTTATTTAAAATGATAAAGACCAATGGTTTTTCACTGGTCTTGAAAAAGACCGATTTTTTAGAGCGCCCGTTCAAAACGTTGTTCGCAGAAACTACGTAATATGTGTTCCATGCACTCTTTTATAATGTGTTAATTCTTCACAATAAATTCTCGTTTTATCTTTTGTTTTACTTTTCCCATGTTTACGTTTTCATCTTAGATGTCTTGCGGATTGAGAAACGGCTAACAGAGTTGTTATTTCTTGCACGAAATATGTTTTAGTAACGGTTCCTCAATCTTAAACGCAACAAGATTCAAAACATAAACAACGAACTGTGAAGACAAAGGAAGAAGTGAGGTATTTTTCCACTTTTTAAGCTTATCAAATGGATGATAAATGAGCTATTTGATATCATCGGATAACAACAAATTTCGACGTCAGCGCAGAACAGAGCCCCACGTCACTGTACGGTACTGCGCGCCACGCTATTGGTCGACTTTCCTCGTTAATAACTTTGTTATTAATGGTCGGAGGAAAAAATGGAACAGGAACTTTCGACTCAGAATTTTACTCTATTTCACACCTCCAAAGGATAATCGTATGTTTTGAGACACCCTGTATATAAAGTTACTAAAATCTATTTGAATATTCGTGCATCGTTCATTATTTTATGAGTAACGGTGATATTTCTTTCACATTACCTTTTTCTATGTGTAATTTTATGTTTATTGCAACTATAAGTGCCATCGTGCTTAAGTAATGTTTGGAATATTGCGTTGCTGTTTCCTTAGATAATAAACAATCATAATGCGTGAATATTCAGATGCAATGTGTGCTATTCAAAATTTCCAGTGCCTCTACATCTAATAGGAACAATGAAATCAACATCAGTTTGTGTTTGTGCGCGCTGCCGCTCGCGAGAATAAGCAGGACGGGCTGCGTCGTTCTTCGAGTGCCTCTCTGCCGTCATTCTTTTTTATTCAGCGCAATTGAATGGGCGGCAATACATGCGTCGGTCATTATCGGAAGGAAAATCGCCGTGTTGCGTTATTCGTGAATTTCTACATGATACGAGCGGAACTGCGGCGTATATGGGATTGGCGATGTAATTTGCATTACGCTCATATTAATATCGCGCGAGTTGCCTCCACAATTGGCGCAAAGTGGACATACAATTTCGAGGTCCGACTCACGAGAGACCTTTCACCAGATTTTCAGCAATCGCGTGAAAATTTTTCATCGCATCCTTGCATAAATAAATAAATATGTATATATATGTAATCGAGATAGAACGACACGTGCGAATGGATTTTACCGATAAATTTTACAGCGCGTTCTCATTGGACGCGAAAAAAATAATTGAGATATAAAAGGGAGCTTTAAAATTTATCCCGACACGATTGGCCGGATTGCGGACGCATCCGGACGCGTGATGCGCAATTGTCGTTTACATTACGTAGGTAACGACACACGACATATACGTTAAAAGTCGTTTGCCAAAAACATTTATGAAGCATATACACATATACGGTCGGATGAAAAGGGAGATTCGGGTACCGGATCACTCTCCGGTTTAACGCACGTTGTTTATCCAACATAACGTACCCATGTATGCACGTGTGCGTAGAATAAACGGTAACAATTTTGTAACATCACTATAAAGCAAAAATTGTGCTTGCAAATGCTGCTTGCTTTATTGAAAAACTAAATATTTACCCAGCGCCGAGAGATATGTTTCCTTTTATAGTGCAAAGTGGATTAACTGGTGTCGCACTCGCTTAAATATTGATTTTATATTTATTCTTTGTCCTGATTGTTTGTACACGGCTGATATATAAAGATAATAGTCCAACGAGTGATGATATTTTCAAGATTAACTTTATCGACATCCCAAAAATTGACAATCGAAGAGTAATATACTTTTTTGAACAATAATGACATTTGTTATTCGACGGATCAAGTTCTCAAATCCGGTAAAGAATCCGGTCGAAATCATGTCGAAGATATGCTGAAGTCATTTCGAAATGAAGTTGGATTTATGTAGAAATCAACGATCGATTTGCTGTTTCTAAGATTTCATCGCGATATCTGAAAGATATTACGCACATGTTGATAATTTAGTTGTCATCCGGCTTGCATCATGCTCAAGCATAATCGATATATCTATTAGATGTTTCGGTTTTGAGGGTTGATAATGAACGGATTTCTTCTAAAAATACATCTTTGTTCTACCGTGGAATTCACTTATTGTCAAAAAGACAGAAAAAGGTTGTAGTAAGCGGTGAAAAATATTCTAATTGAAATAATTTAAACAATAAATAATGAACAATATATAGTCATTCATCGTCAACCTTCAAAATTAAGCAAAACATCTTATACAGGGTGTTTAAAAAAAGAATTCAAAACTTTAATAGATTAAGACCTTAGTAAGCCAGGACTAAGGCCGGATAATACTTACAAAATGGAGGAAGAAGGTCCTGATAAACATGGTCGAAAATTTATTATTGTCAGAGTTAAGAACAGTTATTTATTTTAATTAAAGTAAGTGACTTATTGGTTTCTGGTGCTTTTGTATTTTCTAATCTAATTTGTCTATCATTTATCGGTGAAGAGAATACCATACTTTAAAATCCCCTAAAAAAAATAGTCTCTTCGTTTTTGCTCAAAATGTAAAGAAACATCTATTTTTTCCCATTTATACACACGCTTCAACAAGCAATTGTTAATCACGTGAAATGCATTTTACATATGGCGGTGCACCAGAAGCGAGTAAGTCACTTGCTTTAATAAAAATATATAATTCTTCATAATTCCGATAATATTAATTTTCCAACTTATATTTACTAGGACCTTTTCCCCCATTTTACGATTTACTATTTGCCCTTAAAATCCTGAATCCTTTTTTTACACATCCTATATGTACCGAATCGACTCGAATATGAAAGAGTGATATCGGCTAGATCATCAATAACTGATCGACATCTGCATACTATCTGTTAGATATCAAATTAGCATCTAGATATTGATATAATATCGACGAAGCGTCTTGCGAGTTGTCAATACAGCGTCAATATCAATAAGAATCTAGGATAAATATTAATATTAGTGGCGATTGATTTTTCAATGACTGACATATGTCGAGGTTCTAACTTGTAAAAAGTTTCAACCGTCACTTATTGTTTAAAAAGTTATGGACAAAAGAAGCTTCATATATAAAGCCTATTTTTCCGACCGAGTGTATATTAAAATACATTAAATAGCACATATAGGAGATGCAGGGGAAGAAACTCCGTCCCTCTCTCTTTTCCAGGAAAAAAGCTGACCGAACCTAATCCAATTTAACTTATACATCTTTGTATATAGTTGGATGTTGTTAGAAAAGTCTCCTTAAAACCCACAACACCCAACATGTGCAAAAATATATAAGTTGGATTAGGTTAGATTAGGTCAGGTTAGATTAGACTAGGTTAGGTTAGGTTAGGTTTAACATCTTTTAATGTATATAATGTGTCTTTTTAATAAACAGTGATCGACGGCTGAAACTGTTTGCAAACTATGTCCTTGATAATATATGTCAAGGTCATTGAAATCGGTGAACTCGCCATTAATATTAATATTTACCGAATCCGCAGCAGTTGTGAAATCGAACCGCCCGAGAGGTCACCATCGACTCGATCATCGATTTGTGAACCCGAGGACCAATAAGAACCCGATGATAATCAACTCGTATGTACTTTACATTTGCGCGAATGATCACAGCGATCTCTCGAGGGCGCACAGCGATCTCGTAAAACGATACTCGGCGGGATATGGCGCGGACGCGCTCGCTCGCGGAAGGAGGTCCTCTCAATTTATCTCGTGCTCATTTAACTCCGTCTACACCGCGGTATTTTACCCAGCCGCGGTGGGACACCTTCCGGCGTGTTATCGCCATTGCAGCCGGTAACGGCACGCACGGCTGTAACATCGACGAAACTCGATTTTACGATTACGACAGTTGAAGCACTCCGCGACGTTGCGAGCGCCGGAGCGGCAGATCGTCGATATATACGGCGGAGATTAGTTCGGAGCTGCGCGGCAGTTTAAGGGCGTAGCTCGCGATAGAAAAGTTTCGCGCAATAACGTAATTTACGCAAACAAATGACACGTCGGACGAGTCGCTCGGTCTCTTCCTCTCTTTCCCTCCCTTCCTCCCGCCCTCCCTCCCTCCCTCCCTCTCTCCCTCTCTCTGTCTCTCTCTCTCTCTCTCTCTCAAGAGGAAGATTCCGTTCTTCGGGAGAGCATCTCCGGGGTAATTGAGTATGGAGCCATTGTGCTTTGAGACGATATTTCTAACCGGAGATAGTCAGGATATACCAAAGTCCCGCGGGAAACGCTGCTCCTTAGCGCGTGGTGGTGCGCTTCCCCCCGCCGCCCCACACCTACCCATTGCTGCTTCTCGTTTTTTACTTGCCTCTTTATCCGGCAGCTTTTAGCAGAAGCCTTTCTGTGTCCACCAAGTAATCGCGTGATCTAAGTGTGGTAGTGGCCGTGCTTTCAGCAGATATCTGGCTACGCCGCGCCGCCTGCTAAATCGCCAAAGATCTCGAATTGTCCGAGATAGATAAGGGGCGTTCTCGGATAAGATTCGTATATCGCGTTCATATATAGGCACGGCGCGCGTGTGCAGGTGCAACTCGTCAAATTCAACAACAATGCCATCTCGACTCGTCCAATCGATAGGAACCTCCTTTTGTCCTTTTGCGGACAGTCACGTAACTTTTCGAGTCTCTAATGGATAGTAATTAGCGAATGTGTGCGCAAGATACGACAGGATGGGCTCTTTAGGAAGTCTCGTCTAAGATGTCTGAATCTGTTGACAATCTTTTGGCAACGGCGGACGATGTATAATGGACAGACATAGACTTATATACATAGACCGAGTGCTTCATAAAAGGCTGCGAAGGCTTCATCTGAAAGAATGGCTTGTGCCACGGGCATTCCATCTTTGTCTAGCTTCATTCTTATCGGAGAAAACTAAACGAAGATAGCACGGACAGTGGAAGGGAAATATAGTGGGTCTTTTATATCTTGTCGTCAAATCTCTCTCATAAGACGCGGTCTGTGTATATAAATCTGTGTGGACAGTAGAGACATACATTATAACACTGCTTACAATGAGACAAGGAAACCATCAAACGATCACGATTGAAAATTACTATTAAATATCGGTCCTCAATTATGCTCTTATTTAATAAATCTGTTAGAACATCTAAAAAAACGTAAGTAGTTTTATTATATTCTTATCTGATGGATTCGTTATAGAATATCTATCAAATCAGAGCATAATAAAATTATTTACTTTTCTCTTAGATATTCTAATAGATATTTTAATAGATCTTTATCAGATAAAAATATAATAAATACAAGATAGTCCATGTAAAGTGTGACAATTCAAAAACTCTAAAAATATTTTTCGTATCAAAAAAATTGGTTATGACAAAGTTTCATGTATTCGACAGATCTTTCTAACTATATAAACAAAAGAGGGATGAGGAGTAATTTCGTAATCTCAAATGGACCACCCATAAAATATTATATAAATATTACACATTTGAATTCTACGGGAAGGAACAAGTAAACTTTATCTGGAACATTTCATTGAAAAATACTTCTATCAAAAATTTTAAACATTTAAACTTTTACAGTAAAGCGCATTCAAACTAAAATGACAAAATCATAAATAAAATGAAATAATTAATAATTTATTTATTTATTTTAATAATTAATTAATTTATTTTAATTAATTTATTTTAATAATTTGAGAATTTAATAATTAAATAAAAGAATTCATAGTTTTTCATATTTTTTACTTTATTAAATGTTCGAACTGTTGACCACTCATATTTAAACACTTACAGATGGATAGGTCGGAGAGTCCTGTTCAATGACTCCGTTCACCTGATCTTACATTATTGGACTATTTTTGATGGGAATATATCAAAGAAAAAATTATATTTCAACCACTTACGACAAGAGAAGATTTAAAACGAAGAATATATGAAGCTTGTGCTAATGTGACACCAGAAATGTTATTTAGAGTTAGACAAAATTTTGTAAAAAGAATTAATAAGTGTTTAAATGTGAGTGGTCAACAGTTCGAACATTTGATAAAGTAAAAAATGTGAGAAACTATGAAATTTTTTATTTAATTTGTGATACTGGTTTGAATACATTCTACTGTAAAGTGTAAATGTTTATAACTTTTGATAGAAGTATTTTTTAAAGAAATGTTCCAGATAAAGCTTACTTATTTCTTCATAGAATTCAAATGTATAACATTTTATAGAAGGTCCCATTTAAAATTACAAAGTTATCCCTCTTCAAGGGAGAGCGGGGACGGATTTTTGTTTATATAGTTAGAAAGATTTGTCGAATACATAAAACTTTGTCGTGAATTTTTTGATATGAAAAATATTTTTAGAATTTTTAGGTTGTCACACTTTACGCGGGCCACCCTGTATATATTAAATATCCTAATAAATCTATCAGATTAGAGTGTATAATAAAACTACTTTCGAGTAGAGAAACTTACGTTTCTCTCGAATTTTAGTTTGCAGCTGTGACACTCGCATGTTTCATATATTATCGCTTCGGTTTTTGCTGTAATCGATTACTGCTCAAGTTCGTCAGTAATAGCTTGTAGTTGTGATAGTTTGGCGAGCATCTTGCTTCACATCGTTTTGCAACCAAGTACACACAGTCGTAGTTAAAAAGATTGCCCGCAATTTTTTTGTGTCAATTTCGGAACGCATCTATCTTGTCCAATGGGAGAATTTCGTCATTGGACAAGATAGATGCGTTCCAAAACTTAACGGACCGATATATAGCGAGCAATCTCACAGGCCACGATAGTACATATTACATTGAAAATTATTTACACAGAGTGCGCTAGTATCGCTATCGTATTTCCATTTGGGCGCAAAGAATTCTTCCGTTATCCCGAAATGAAATTCTCTTCGGCAAAAATTTGATTCTCCGTCGATCGCTCTCGAAGCGCAGCGAGCTTCCTAACTTTCTAATATGTACGTTACTAAATAAACTTTATATTAAAATTCCGCTAGAGTAAAGTTCACGTTAATCTTCGATCTGACTCTGGCTGAATCTTTAATCGCTTATAACGCGAACTTTCGGGTAACTCGACATTGAAACAAACGGCTCTCTTTCTCTTTCTCTCTCTCTCTCTCTCTCTCTCTCTCTCTCTCTCTCTCCTCGTTCGCGGCCTGTAGTACGTATTTTCAGTTGAGATAATACGCGCGATATCCTTCTCGGACACTCTATATACATGTATGTATGTATCTATGCATACATATATATATATGTATAAAGGAACAGCAGCATCGGACAAGGCTCGCAGAGGCAGAGTTTCTCTCGTTTCCACGAGAAACTCCCAAGTTCCGATCCTGCCGGCAGCTTGCGGCGTCAGTCCGAATTCAGAAAAGTCAACTTGCGGCTGGAATTGAGTGCTAAGTGATTTCTGCTGTTTCCGGCGAGGCAATAATATCGTTGCCGCTTCTTAGTCCGCGGCGCGTACCGATCTTATATCCTTCGGGTGTGTGTTTGTGTGACTGTCGCATAATAGTATAGAGACGGCCGAAGAGTCGTGGGAAGAGGTCCTTTGCGCTACTCCGTGTCAGCCCGCGGATCACCTGTTAGAGTTCTCACCGACTACCATAATACTTGAGGAAATGCGCTCTGTCATGCGGGAGAAAGATCGCATTATGTCGATAAATAGCAGTATATATGTAGCGATAAAATCGTTGATCTTACCTCACAATTTAGATGAGAATGATATTCTTTTCTCTATCAGGCAAATGTAACTTGATATTGCCAGCTAATGTCAGTAGCGGATTCGAACTTGGCTGAAAAGCTAAGTTATTTTGCCGCCCTTACCAAAAGTTGGCTATTACTAGTTCAAATGCATTTGCACGAGAAAATTTATTAGCCCGAATTAAAAGTGTGCATTGGTTATGAAAATGGCGACCATTTTTAATTATCTTGGTAGACTTCAGTATCTAACAGATTTTATCTAATAAGAGAATTTGAAAATTATTAGAAAACAAGTGCTTTTATTGGGTATGAATTGCGAAGCTCATTTAAAAAGAAGCGTCGTAATTCCTTTCTTACATTGATTACCTCACAATTATATTCATCGACATATAAATATTTGCATATAACATGTATTGTTAATTATAAAGAAAAGGTATGTAATAATTTTCAGTAAAAAGAAAAGTTATTTTGTAGAAAGGAAAGTTATTTAATATCATTCGACTCGACATTATTAGGCTCAAGTATATTCTTACTTTATTTATTGTTGTTAGCTTACAATATATTGAGACCTTAAAATGCATATGTAGTGATTTTTTAAAAATATGCTTCTTTGCAAAGTCTGTTGCAAATATCATAATTTCAGGCGAGCTGATACAAAATGAAATATAGTGAAGCGTCTGGCATTCTTTGCACTCACTTAGGTTTCGACACTCTAGTGCATGTTTGATGAAATATTGAAATGTATGAGGATTGAAATGAATAAATAAATAAATAACAAATAATAATTAATACATAATTAATAAGTAATTAATAAATTTTTATAGGCGAAATTATTCGAAATGTCGTACTTCTTCCCTCATTGCTAATTGGGATTTGTAAAATGATTTCTCCAAATATTCATGTGTTCATGGTACAGTCAATAAAGAAAGAAGTTCACAACACTTTCACCTTAACAAACTTCAGAATGCATTTGGTATGTGATAGGAGAAAATATCTTCTGGGAATGAGTAAAAATAAATTTTCTGTTATCAAACGGATGCCCTGAGAAACTCATTGAAAAAAAAGTATTGCAATCTTCTTCCCATTGACTATACCTCACAACTGCGATAGACATGATGGATGCAACTAAAAACGTCATTCTTGTTTCTTTCCATATTGCCTAAATTCAAACAACTGGTTGATTGAACTTGGGCGACAACAACATTAGTTCTGTCCTTATCCCCCTTTTAAAGAAACATCTTAACTGCCACGACAACATCATATAGTCAGCGGCTCCTTCTGCTGATCCTTCTTTCGCGCGCGAGCGAATCCTTTTCACCTTCGTTCTTCCATGAAACGTCATTCTCATCCCCTCGCCTTCTCCAGTGAAATAAGTCTCCTTCGTAATTCGCTTTTAGACGTTCTCGAGGACGATCTATTTTATGCGCTCCATACATCACGGGCGATCGATAGCCGCGCCGGTCGTTCGCGTTCCGCGTACGAACAAGCGCCGCATGCTAATTATACGTCGCGATGGCGAGGTGTGAACACACTTGACGAACCCGCGCTGTTAATCGTATGCGCGTTTTTCCTCGTCCGTCGAAGAGTCCATCGCTCTTTTTTCCCCCGTAACTATCGACGCCAAGTGGCGTCTCCAGTTATAAATAAAGTGTGACTTGAGGATGCTCGAGTCAGCGCCGGTGAACGTGACCGAACAATGATGTCTCCGAGTGTTTTAGAGCTGCCTGGCGGCCCACTTCAGCAGCCAAGAGGCCGCTGCAGTCGCTTTTAACATTGTACATGCTACCCTCGGCATGTATCGCACATACGTTAACGTGCGCGCGACGCGAGGGGAAAATTAATTCTCCCCGTCGTCGCTTAAAATATTCTTCGGGTTCGCCGGACAGTTCCGTCAGGAGGTCACCGCCGTGCTGGCGCTTTTTGCGGATGCGCCGCCACAGACAGGCCATTTCCCAACTTATTCCCAACTTATGGCGTCGCGTTATTAATACGACATGGCGGTAATCGACCGGCCTGGTGATTTAGGCCTCGGCGACCTGTTTTCGGCTCTGCTCTTTAATTCACGTCCGCTCATAATTAACCGCTAATTATCGCGATAGAATTGATTTAGTGTAATTTGCATCTCTGTCTGCTCGTCGCCGGTAGCGGGGACGGTAATTACCCCGGGCTATGCGTATGTCAACAACAGCGGTGGATGAGAGTAAACCGGACTTATCTCGGCGATGTCGCATTTGAGTTTATATTGGGTTGTTCGGAAAGTAATTTCGGTTTTTTGCGTGAAATTGGAAGACGACATTTTTAATAGAAAGGAAAGTTTTATTCTGTTAAGTATCGACCATTTTGTTCTAACATCTTTTGCCATCTTTGAGGTAATAACATGATTATACGCTCGTAGAACTTCTGATCCTTAGTGGCAAAAAACTGAATTAAGTGGTTTCTGACACCTTCATTTCAATCGAAATTTTTACCATCCGAAGAATTTTGCAGTGATCGAAACAAGTGATAATCGAATGATCGCCAGATCAGGTGAATGTGGTGGATGCGGTAATAGATCCCATCCAAGTGCTAACAGCTTCTGGTGAGTCATTAAATTTGTGTGAGATCTGCCGTCTTGTCACGATGAAACACAACACCTTTTCTATTCGCCAATTCTGGTCTCTTCTGTTTAATGGAATCACTCAACTTGTCCAATTGATAACAATATACATTCGAATCAATCGTTCGGTTTTTTGGTATCTTAAAAAAAGCTATTCCTTTCTAATCCCCCTAAACAGAGAACCCACCGAACAGAGAACAGATCACCTTCTTTTGATGAATATCAGCTTTCGATGTGCTTCAGGCTGGTTCATCACGTCTGTTCCATGATCTTTTGCTTTTGATATTGTTATATGCAATCCATTTTTCTTCTTCAGTTATGAGTCGCTTCAGAAATTGATCGTTTTTCTTACGTTCCAACAGCAAATCGTAGATGGTAATGCGACCAATCAAATTTTTTTCTTTGAGAACGTGTGGAACTCAAATATCGATCTTTGAAATGAAACCAAGTTGTTTCAAATACTCATGCGCGGTCGAATTCGGTAAATTCAATCTCTCAGCAATTTCTCGTGTTGTTGATTTGCGTCCACCGATGCCTTTATTTGCTCTTCATCAGCTGGCTTTCCAAAACTGGCGTTCCAAAACGCATCTTTGAGATCGAAATTCCCAGAACGAAATTTCGAAAACCTATTCTGGTGTTCAGTCAACACATTCTCTCCATATACGGCATACAATTTTTTTCTTGCTTACGCTGTAGTTTTGCCTTTACGGTAATAAAAAACGCAAAATGCTCACGTTGATTTTTCATTTTTTATGCGACGCCAAATAAAAACAACTTGACAGATTCCGAAACAATTTTTTTCCAAATGAAGCTTGAAATGTGCATTGTAAAAATGTAAAATAATTTTCTTGTTTAGAATGAGGTTAACTACTTAAAAAGACAACTAACACTATCTATTTGAGAAAAATGAAATTACTTTCCGAACAACCCAATAGCACGCAGGAAAACGTGAGCGGTAAGTGGCGGACGAACAGGGAAAATGTCGATGACATGGAAAGACAATCGTCGAAATGTCATGTCGAATACTCACTGACGCGTTTTCATATCTGTCGTGCATATAAATGTTCTATAAATGTATGCGGTTTGGTTTTAACATATTCGACGGAGACACAACTATATGGAAATCTTTTCGCAAACTTTTCCTATATTTTCAAGTTCCTAAATTTAGTCGCGAAGATACGGCACTGTTCTTCGAAATCTTACTGAGAGCTGCGCACACACGTTCGGCATGCCGGGGAACTTTTGTATCAGACAGATATTCACATTAACTGACAGTTCGAAATGTCAATTTTCAAAGTTTCTGCCGTTTCTACACGTGATGACTACGAGTGATGTCCCAATTTGTTTCTACGCGTACTCTTTTGTCGTTAAACGCATTTGTATAATTTTCTACAAACAATGCGACGACTTTTGCGCCGAAGAACCCCATATTATATATTTTGTGCGATCGGCTAATCGTAGTCGATAATATCGATACGATAGTCGTTACGTCTTCGACTTTTCAGGGAGCTCTTTAAGGCCATTGCACGTAGAAAATTCGTAACCGCAACCAAGAAGAATCGACCAATCACAGTCGATTATTCCTCTGGCGCAAGGAGAATAATCGACTGTGATTGATCAGTTTTCTTACGGCCTTACGGTTGCGATTACGGATTCCCTACGTGCGAAGGTCTTCACAGCTTTCAGCTACTGACGCTTTCGACTAGTTATTGCAACTTCAGACAAGTTCACGTCATCAGTTTGCGATCGACGATGCGATGGACGTGAAGGAGCATTCGCTTTTACCGCTTACGTTTCTTCATGCGCCGCTTTACGAGCCGCTCTTTCTTCCATTACGAGGTCGATACGAATGACCGGTCGGTGGGAGAGAAAATTGCAAATGTCACGGCGTGTCTTATGAGCCGTGGCAAACAAGCCCGAATATCACCGCCACGTTTCACGCGATGGGTAAATCGCGTGGGTGCCCGGTCGCTCGCTCATAGAAAACCCTTTGTGCTGCGACACGCGGGGACGAAGCTGGGTCAACGAAAAATATAACGAGAACGAAGGCGGGGGAAGGGGGGGGACGGAGAAAGAGAAAGAGAAGAAGTTCGACCGGCGAGGACAGAAGCGGCGAGGGAGGGATGGAAGGGAAGAAAATGTGAGAAAGCGGTTATACCGTCATAAAGCGGGGAAAGATAGAGTATGAGAAATCGGGCGAGGACATAAAGAACCTGTCGTTTTTGCTAATTTACTAAGGATCTCTCTAACTTTTGTGTCTCGCGGGGCTATTAGTACGTCGCGCGCGCGGAACTCGATATGTCTCCTCGCCGGCGCGCAGGCTCCTCCTCACCCTCCTCCATCCTGTCCCCCTCTACCTCTTCCATCCCCCTTAACCTTTACCACCTCCGCCTCTTCCAGCCCGTGACTCGCTTTTTCTCGAAAGGCTGATTAATCGCATCCTTATAAATTACTTTGTTTGCATTAGTCTCGTGCCGTGCCGAACGAATGCTCGCTAATGGATCGCTTCAGTTAGAATAATCATTGCGAAGCATTCGCGCGCGCGCGCGGCGACAGAGACGAATCGAGAGAGCGGCGAGAGACGACGATATTATCTTGGATAAATGATTGTATTCGTGCGTTAAACAGCTACCGTGATGATTCGCATTTCCATCGCCATTAACCGCGACCCCGCGACCCGCTCGCTGCGGGCACACCGCTCTCTCTCTCCCTCTCTCTCTCTCTCTCTCTCCCCCTCGCTCTCTCGTCGGGGGTGTAATATCGGAATTACTTTCGTCACTTTTCGTTCGAACGCGCGGAATCTCGGGGGGTGGGGGGATAGAGAGGGAGAGATTTCCCCTCGTAACAGCCTGTTAACAATCCCGCTACTCCTCCTCTCTCTCTCTTCTTCCTTCCTTTTTCTTTCTTATCGCCTCACACGATCTAAAACTTATAATGTGGAAGGTTCGCCGCAATTCTCGTCGAGCTCCGTGCGTTATTTTTCCTCCGAAGATTGCGGAAGGTCTCTCTCTCTCTTTCTCTATCTCTCTATATATATATTATCTCTCTCTCTCTCTCTCTCTCTCTCTCTCTCTCTCTCTCTCTCTCTCTCTCTCTCTCTACGAGCGCCGGGAGCTTCGCGGCATTTGCACCGCGGTCGAATTTCAACTTCTTGCTCCACGCAGGCGGCTCTACACGCCGAATCGCTTTATTTTCTACAACAATGGGCGCACAATAAACCGGTATATTACACACTCCGGTACACGTACCGCCGCGGAATGGAAGAGAAAGAAAAAAAAGAAGGAAGAGGGGAAAAAAGGAAGAAAACGGGAAAGAGAGAAAAAAACACACGCACGCACGCACGCACACACGCACACGCGCGCGACACACACACACAGGGCAGACAGGGGAAGGAGAGGAGAAGAATCACTCCCTTCGCATTACGCCGAGAGTTACGGGATACAATGGGGTCCCCAAAGCATAAAACTAGTCGAGAACGTTCGGGCTTTTGTGCCGGCGGTATAACTCAAGTGTTGTGCCATTATTTAACCATAGATACGACGGGTCTTTGCATTCTCCCCCCCCCCCGTGTGTCCAGCCGGCTCTCCGGACGAAGAGTCGGCACTCGCGCGAGCGCTCGTGCGAGCGAGCGCGCCGGCTAACGTAAAAGTTAATTGAAAAACAGGAAATTAAATTTTCGCTATTCCCACGCGCGGAGAGCCAGGCTCCTACGGATAATAGGAACGCCCCCGCGTTCGGCCGGCTTTTGTGAAACACCACGCGGCTTCTCTATAAATTATCGACTTGCTTAATCATTCGCCGTCTGATCCGCCGGATACGATTGGTCGGCGACTCGAGCGGAGCTCAACGGCGGGGCGGCTTGCTGGCAAATTTATGTTGCACCGTTCCTGTATCGCGCGCGCGGGTCTCGCGCGGCGTAAATGAATCCCGCGGGAAAGTCGTAACGGCCGCGGTGTCCTCGTTAACGATTATTAATCATCCATTTTTGACCGCGCGGACAATTCGTTCGCCGGCCGCGTGACGCCCGACGTGTGGAGTTATTGTGCGAAATTCCACTTTGCCCCTCCTCCTCTCTTTCTTGCCCCTCTGCCGCTTCTCTCCTTCTTTCTTTCTTCTGAAAGGTTAAACTTTAATTTAATTCTTTGAGTTTGACACGCGACGGAGACGGCCGCGCCGCCCGCGCCGGGCGCGAAGAAGACGGACGGCGCTAGATCGATACGCGGCCCGACGATTTCATTTTGGAAATAAGAAAACTTTTCTCATGCCCGCCATGCGCCCGTCCCGCCCCTCCCGCCGCCGCGCCGTAGCGGAACAAGTGTCAGATGGTGAATTTCATTATCGGCGAGGCCCGATATCTCTACATTAAAATCGTTGAGACAAGTTGCGCGCTCCCGCGCGTCTGCGAGAGCTCACGCTTGCCGATTACAAATAAGACCGACTGTCGTCGGTCGCGCCCGCGCTGTTCAATATTATCGGAACTTTGCGTCAACTTGCTCTCGGCCATCTCGCCCCGCGCGCGTTGCGTATCTTGTCGAACTTTCCGCATTTGTCACGGATGTGAACTGTCTCTCTACATAACTTCTTCTCTCCTCTTTGCAGGTTGTTCTTGCGTCGTGTACAGCAGCTCGGACAGGCCTCAAGGTGGCACTTTCACGTCCCCCGATTTCCCCAAACGATACCCACCGAACATCGATTGCCTTCTCTACACGTTCGTCGGCCATTCGGACGAGATCATTGTTTTGACGTTTCATCAATTCAACATTCGTCGCACTTGGCCCGAGTAAGTGTTCAAGAACGTTTTTAACCCTTTAACGTTTTTAACCCTTTAACCTCTACTGATAACTATAGTTACCAGAAACGCATTTAAGAATCCATAACTTAGTCAAAAAAGGAGATATTTTCGTTTTCTTTGCACCACTGTAAAAGTGAATTCTTCTTCTGAAAAATGGTATGCAGATGTATGTAGAGGTATGTAGATGTAGGTATGTAGATTCGATTTAGTCTGTTTTTAGCTCAGTTTTAATGATAACATGTTTTGTCAAATTCCAAGTAGGCATAATTAGCATTGTTACTGACATCTAGAAGTGCATTATAAATGAATAGATTGGCATCTGTCATAATTTTATACATTTGGAAGCTTTCTCAGATGCAAAATGTGAAATTAAAAGAATACATAAATTCAAAATGGCGAATCCAATATGGTGGACGAGAAATCAACCTATTTTCGTGAAACCTGGTGACCTACAGTTTTTTATGCGGCGAAAAATGAAGGGACGATTGACTATCTAAATGGTGATCTATAAGATATTCTTCTGAAATAGTAAACTTGACACTTTGAATGATAAACTTCACTCACAAATATAGTAAAGTTTCTCAAAAATGTCTCAGCTCAAAAATATCAAGCTGACTATCAGAGTTATGTCGTGTAGATTATCTTTAATTTTTCTCTATATAGGTTGCTCATTTCGTATATGCTTTTAGGATCCAAGTCATATTTACCAATAAACAAAAAGCGAACAATAAAAGAAACCAATACAAAATTCTGATATTTTTTTTGGTTATCACTACATATAGTCTCAGTTAAAAAAAACTTAAATTTTATTCTTAAAACACTTATAAAAAAGTCGGGCGTTAAAGAGTTAAACCTGATGTTTTCGTACGTCTGGCCCTAAGTTAGATTAGATTCATCTCAGTAGGAATGAGAGACTTGAACTTTTATTTCCACGTTGATTCTGATCGATCGCCTAAAAGTGACAAATCGGAGGGCTTATGCTCTACTTTCTATTTTCATGAGGTAAAATGTCACCGAAGAGAACTTGGAGTGGATTCTGTTTGCGTACGAGTAAATATTTCGCCCGGTTGTAATGAGACTGTTACTGTGACGTTGGGCTAGGCAGAGTTTCAAAACGGTTTGAATACCTTTTTTTATCTTTTGAGTACTCGAAACGCGCAGCAGACGTCCAATAAAAAAACTTAATTTCCAGACATTTTTCAGTAACAGATTTTTATGAAACTGTTTGTCGCGTTTTGAACTGCATCCCAAAAGTGTTCAAACTGTTTTGAAGTCCAGTGTGTACATCAAATTCAGAAGATTTTGAATTAACTGTTTCATGAATTCGAATGATTCGGCTACCACTTTATCGAGTAAACTTTCATTTGAAAAACTTTTCAGAGTACACTTGATATTTCTTAGAGTGAAAAATCTTAAACGAATGAAGATTCACTTAAAATGATGTTGAAAATGGTGTTGCTCGAAATCGTAAGGATGATTCCATGAGTGTCAGATCTATCGGAGTGAAATTGTTATCGAAATACATCAGATTTATTGTAAATTTCGAGTGAAAATATTTACTCGGCAATGCAAAGTGCGAGATTCATTCTGAATGAAAGAGTCACTCGAAACTGAGTGAGCCGACTGTCTCTTTATTTTTTGAATGCAATTTGTTAGATGTTCCGGTTAGTTTTGAGAGATATTTTGTAAAAGAAACACGTTTATTCTTCAGAGACGTTAAATTATACTTTGCTACATTCAATACACGGCATGTGGTAGGACCTCCCACTGAAGTGCCGATAATGTATCCTTAATCCTTTGCGTCACAGCGGGACACATGTGTCCCGCTTATATTTTCTTCGTTTTTCGATTATATTTCATAGAATTCATCAATTTTAATTATTCTTTTTTGCTTATCTACTATTTGAATACTTAATTATGATAAATGTTTATTGATTTCATCAATATTATTTATATTTTCTTTATTATAAATAAATTAAGACGAAAAGAAACATTTTTTTAGACTAAATTTGTTTCTGAAGAAAAATCGCCCATAAACATACTATTTTTTTTCACCTAAATTTATGTTTTTGAGGTTGCTGATTACTAATCCGCTATCAGATTTGGGTAAAATAAAATATTTTTTTTGTTATAAATAAAATATTGAAGCTGAATTTCGAAATTTGTAGAATTGTGCTGAAAAATTGATATTCTAAGCATTGATTTTTTGCAAAGAAGCAGTTTTATATATTACATTTATCATTTTGAAGTCGCTGATTACGAATCCGTTGATAGATTTTTATTATATTAGTATTTTTATGATATAAACAAAATATTGAAGAAAAACACAAAACTTGTGGAATAATATTGGAATTCGATAATTTTTAACATTTTTCTTTTTACATTCATAGTCCTGAATTCGTTACATATGTGCAGATAGTTCGAAAATTTGTCGAATATTTTGCTATAAATAATTTATTTATTATTATTCCGACAAATGATGATTTTTCATTGCAAAGGAAGCGACAAAGGATGTTTCTATATAAATATGTTAATCACGAATTTGCTATTAGAACTGATCTAAGAATTCAATCAAATGCGAAGAATAATAATTTTTATACGGATTCGTCAATTAAATATCTTTTCAAGTCGCCATATTACGTCTTCCATCTTGGATCACATTTTTTCGAAATTCTGATGGCAGATTCGACCTCAGCGACCCTAAAAACATATAGAATCATGATTTTTGTTGATTGAATTCGACCACTCATTTAATTGCGTGACTCAAAGGGTTAACAATGAGTTTTTGCAACTTGTGGTCGAGCATTATCATGCAACAAAATCACTTGCGTTTATTTCGAGCTATTATTGGACGTTTTTGGTTTAAAGTAAGATTCAAATCGATTAATTGTTAATAAGGCATAGCAGTGAGTGTTTGATTCGGTTGTAGCAACTCATAAAACACGACGCCTTTCATGTCCCACCAAATGTACAATAAAACGTTACTTTCGTGGACATTGCGTTTTGGAATCGATGTCGATGGTTGGCCTGAACTTATTCACGACTTTTTACGCTTAAGGTTATCATAGTAGGTCCATTTTTTACCTCCAGTTATAATTTGATGCAAGAACTGCTTCTTTTTGTAACGAGAAAGCAATAAAGTGCAAATGGTTAAACGATTTTGAATAGCCAAGACAATTCAGACAATGCATATGGAACCTATTTGCCTTCTTTTTGAATTTTCCCCATTGCGTGTAAATGATCTGAAACGATTGATTTACTAACATTTAATGCTGCAGCTAGTTCTTGAAGAGTTGGAGCTTTCATCTAATAATACCTGCATTTTCGACATTTTCAAACTTTTTTGATTAATTTGAACGTTCTTTGTCTCTCAAATCGAAATCACCACGCCGAAATCGCTGATACCAGTACTCGCATGTTTTAACCGATGGAGAAAAGTCTAAATTTCTGAGATGAATCGCTGGGCTTCTGCGGCCGTTTTCTTTGGATCGAAACAATAAAGCAGTAACCCAGATAGAACGGAAAATCACGATGACATCAAAATGATGAGAAAATGACTGAATCATAATGAGAAAAAATGAGATAAATTTTCTTTATCATTTTGACGTCATTCTGATGTCATCATGATTTTCTGTTCTGCCTGGAAAATGTCGAAAATGCTCTTTACCACGCTCCATTTTCAATCGCACGAAAAGTATGGTTATGTCCACGAATGTACATGCTATGTGTCAAATTATTTGTAGAAATGTCCAAGCTTTAAAATTGCGCATCAACTTTCAAAATATCTCTAGCAAATTTCTAGCTGTAGCCATCTATATTAAGCCCTCAAAATTAACCGGAACACCTAATAACTCCAAGAAATTTGAGTCGGACTTTGAATTGAACCAACGAACTCTAAGAAATTCAGTGAGTTCGAGGCGAATAGAAATATGGACATATATCTTTCCTACCGTTCGACTGCTAGTTTTCGACTGCTCTTCTTTAAGTTACACCGCCATAGCGATATAATTTGTATTAAGCATCACAGACTTACGATGTCATGTTGCGCACAATCTCGTGCGTGATATAATGCGCCGCTTTCATAGATTATAATTAGGCGGGCTATTTCGCTATGCTCAGCGTTGGCAGCCGGCATTATGTTAACGGATAAATTATCCATGCGCGCTGATTTGCCGCGCCTAATTCGGGCCTTCCGTTATCCGATGGAGTCAATTCGCGGCTGTCTGCCGCCAATGCCGGAATGCGTAGCCGTGTGCAGTACGCTAAATTATACCGATACGCACGTGCGTTCGCGTTTATACGCACATATACGCGCATATTAAGGATATGTAGAGAAAGCGTGTCACAGCGCACGCATTTCTAGCGTCACGTTTGCGAATACTATGGCCGACAGCAAACGAATGACGTTGATCCCCTTTAATAGACGCGTTGGCGTTTCGCCGGTTAAGAACATGTTCAACATGTGCGCACGTTTCACGCTTCTTAATGAAGACGTTGCATTATATGCCAATTAAACGCTGACGTTGGAATTTATTTGGCGGATTCGTATCCGCATAGAAATTTCTTGAGATATTTCCAGATACAGCATAGATTGGAATTTCCATGATTGTCCAAGATTTCGTCATTTGGTGTGACTTGATAATACTAATTAGTGATTCTATTTTCATTCTAAATATGGATATTTTGTCTAAAATCGAAACGGAAATACTATAGAAAATTGCACTTTTTTCAAGCAATATCGTTAGTATACTTTTCGAAGTATCAGACAAGAAATCTCATTTTCATATCAAATTGTATTCAGTAGAATAAAGAGTCAGAGCAAATAAAATTTTAATATAAAATGAGGACCAAAAATATAAAATTAGAATACTGGAATATTAAGACGCTAAAATTATATCCTTTTGGTTTTTATTTCTATACTATTAAATACTAATAAATAGTTGGTATAAAAATGGGACTCTTTGTTTCATACCATACGCGGGGAAAAAAGATTTAGCGGTATAACTGAAATAAAATCTTCAACTAAAATCTCGCTGACTTAACAAATCTATAGTCATAATTTACAAATAGCCAGTTTTTTCCGTTATAGTAATTAAATTTTAATCAAGCTATATAAGATCCGTGATTATATATAATAAAGTTGCATATTATATAGCAGATATATTGATATAGTAAAGACAATTCGCTACCAAATTATTGAAAAATATAACTTTGCATATTCAATGAAACATTTATTAAGACGATTAATCAGTTTTGCTGTTACATAAATTATCAAAGAACATTAACGGATTTTATTACACTAATAATTACACTAGTAGTAATAATAAGTAAATTAAAATAATATAAAACAATATACTTATAAATCATTGTGGTAAAAAGTAAATTGTGATAAAACAAAAATCTCTTCATCGTTTGTTGAATAAATACAATTTAATATTAATTTTGATAGAATTAATAAATTGGTTTTACAAACTTAAGTTAGCTGACAATGCGAAATAATTTTTGTCGCAATTACTAAGATAATATCTACAAAAATAGTTTATTCTACAAGCAAGTTGACAATTGTTTGTATAGATAACTTTTTGCTGCATGAGCAAATCTGCTTGATTGTGTAAGAAAAAAAGAAAAAAAATATGGGCTACTAGACCCCAGATATTGAATCCTGGGAACGATTGTTCTGTCACCAACTAAACTACCACAACACACCACGCCTTGATATATCTCTTCCTCCCCCTTCTCTCTCTTTCTCTTTCACTTTCTCTTTCTCTCTTTCTCTCTCTCTCTTTATTAATGATCTTAATTTTTGAGTAATTCCTATAGAGTTCAGATATCTGCACCACAAAAAATGTATAGGATATCATTATGTCATACCATCAAAACAGATCTTTACTATTAAGAACCTGCAGAAAGAAAGAAATACTATAGACTAGAAGAAAATCGAATCCGAGACTTTTCGCTCACCAAGCGACTATTTTACGAAAGGGTGACTTTTAGCGATTTTGGTACATGTATTAAAGTTGATATTGGTAGAAGCGGAATTTATTTTGGTACATGTATCATTCCCATGTAACATTATGAGCATTGAAACGAATTGATTCTTTTCTGTTTACTCTCGATATCCAAGCGATTAAAAAATATCGAGTTCATGTCAGGTCTTAAGATCATATCTTGTTTGCCATCAACAATCGGGCTGTCTTCATGCAATAAATGTTTGTCTGTCGACTATTGTTGTCTACAATAGCGCTTAGTTTGACTTTGGTTGTCTTTCTTCTTAATGTGTCATATCCAGGATCTCAGACATTGGCGATCTCTCTCTTTCATATATATGCGTTATGACACACTTAGATTATCCCATATGTATATCTGCAGTTAACGCCGATTGCGAACGGCAGTATTAGAGATTAGAGAGATTTTACTAGGCAGGGGATATATAACTCTCGGCGGTTTGCCCATTGCCTTCCGGAGAGAGGAGAGCGATTGTATACAATATTTGGGTTCTGCCGGGAATTGAACCCGTGACTTCAGCTTTGTAGACTAGTGCGCTGTCTACTATATCACGCTCGCTCTCGATATATAGATTATTAGTAGTGATTTATCCTCATAAATGTAATTCTAGAAATATATTTTGTCAGTTTTATATTTTTCAGATAGTAGGATAATTATTAGAATAAAAAGTAGGATACAAATTTACATACTTTTATTCCCTATTACATATACTGTGCAGCGAAAAATTAATGAGAAAATATTTTTGAAAAACCACATATATACTCACCCGCAGAAAAAGAGGGCCACTAAATTTTAGCACAGTTTTCTAACATCCTTCAATAGCGATAACTCAACCAAAAATCATTGTATTGAGATGAAACGAAGCTCAAATTAAAACTTGGACATTTCTTGTCAACAACCAGAAACCTAAAAGTGAATTATAATAAATGTTTCACAAAATGGAGGATGTTGAAGATAGACTTCGATTAATGAGAAAAAAAATTTGTTTTTTAACTGTTACATTGCTCAAGAGAATCGGTTCTCTAGTATAAAAATGTACTAGGTTTAAAGCTCATTTCATAAGTATTCTCGAATCGTTTCAAGTATTTTGTACATTTTTTAAAATAAATTATAAATATTTTGAATGAAAAATAATATACATTATATTTATAAATATTAAATTTTGTTAAAATAAAACATTATGTTTAAAGTAAAAGCTTACAATATTTTATTTTACTGAAGATATTTATCATTTATCATAAAAAGAAGTTAAGCAAAATATTTTAAACATTTTATATAATTATGTCTTTTAAATACGTATATTTGTAAAATGCGTAAATATCCTCAAAGAGTTTTAGATATTCGTTTAATTCAAATATATTATAAATTAGAGAATGGGAGAAGAATTTGGGAAAATAAATGGGCAAAGCAAAAGAAATTTGTGTTTGGATTCTGTATTTAGAAACGCAGCTTATTTCGGATATTATTATAGAATAGACTTTAATTATAATAAATTCCAGGAAATATTTCTATGTTAAAGGAATGTCGTACTTGGAAACTTCATCGGTACAGTCCTGACTTTTCTGCAAAGTTTATGTCGTATTGGTTGCATAGAATTATAAATTTTTTACAACGAAAGTACATAAAAATTGATCAGTGCATTGCCCAATCAAAGTTGAACAATGGACATCCCAAGCGCTGTCAGTTGGCATAAAAATTTGCTCGAAACGAAAATTTCGTGACTTGAACATACCGAAAGTGTGTTTGCACCATTCAGAAAAATATCAAAAAACATTGCGGTACTCTACAACAGAACTTAAGAGCTTAAGAATAAATGAACAAATTGTAGGAAGATTTCTGTAGTTACGTTTATCATGCAGGTAAAACTCAGCAAAAAGTAAAATAGCACGTATTTACGTGAGATTTGTATGCACAAAAACGAAGGAACATAAGTAGGATGAAAAGAATAGCTTAGTCACGCGAAAGAGACGTTAGTTAGCTTATACAGGGTGTACGGAATCTTTTGGAAATGGAAAATTGTGAACATTAATCAGATCAAACTGAGAAGAAAAGTCACTGAGAAGAAAAGACCGTTTTGCAAAAATCGCAATAGTTATTAAGTTATTAATAATTGAAAATGACCACATCTAGAGGTTCTTTTAATTGATAACTTGAAAATTTGTATACTCATCTGCAAAATAGTAAAAGATATTTTTATTCAGAGTGACCTAACTTACAATTATATGACGGTTATTCTGCCTAGCCTAGACAGGTTCAAGATTTAAAGTTCAATATATTCATATCTGTCGCTAGATGCAAGAGCCGTCATATAATTATAGATTAGGTCATTTTGAACAAAAAAAGTCCTTTTACAAATAAGTACGCAATTTTTCAAGTTATCGATTGAAAAAGGTTCTAGATACGGTCATTTTCAATCATTACTAACTATTGCGATTTTTGCAAAATGGTATTTAATTTTCCTTCTCAGTTTGATCTGATTATTCTGCACAATTTTTCGTTTCCAAAAAATCCCGGACATCCCACACATGACATAACCTTATTTTTAACTTTGTTATCCATTTTGGTATCCGCTTGAGGGGTTTCGTACGAGTAGTTACGAAATACATAATAGGATCGAGACAGTTTCATATGATTAACAACGCGCACATTGGTTCATCGCGAAAGCGCAGCGTCTGGGAGACGTAAGATGTGTTAACGTCGTAAACGGAGATGTTCAGCCGAGTCGTTCGCTCTATTTCTGTCCTTTAGCGGTGACTAACGCGACGCGAATGGTGAATTTTTGCTACCACGAGTGGCCCGGTCGCGTCGACGCAACGATTTCCTCCCGGAAATCGCATTTGTTCGCGAGAGAATTTCGGGGCGAAAATATCCTGAGCGGCGGGCAAGCACGCTAAAACACAGCGGCCGAGATCCTCGAGACATAGTAATACGATTTTAAGAGCGTCTGGGGTCACGCCATGCAAAAGCTACAGCCAGGCGGGAGGTAAAGTGCTCATAGCGGGAGTTTCTTTCAACGACCGTCCGCTTCATTAATTTCGTATTAAGCGTGATTAAATTCTTAACGTATTGGCTACCGACTCGTACTCCTTTTTTTCCCGAAAGTCGCGCTCGAGTATCTGCGCAGTGTGCGGATTGGTCGGACAGAAGAGGCGATTTCCGAACAAAGCGAGACGGGACGAGTAATCTTCGGATCGGAGAATTCGCACAAAGCGTTATTCATTCCGACAATACGCCGAACGCGGCTCGCATTTATTAAAGTACAATTTGTTAGAGTTATCGAGTTATCGGGAAAAAGACGGGAGGTCGCGAGGGACGGCGCGAAGGAGGGGATCCCACCGGGAACTCTCGGCTGTCTCGGTTAGCCTTTTATGCGTCCGCGGCCTCGCGAAAACACTTAGAAATTTGCGGCGTAATGACCATTTCGCGAAATTGAATTCGAGATGCGATTCGTCCCAAGGTGAGGGCGGAGCGCGGAGCGAGAAACGAGTATCGTGACTTATGGCACGAGTCCCGGTAGTGCTTGAGAGCCTGAGGGGACGGCCGAGGGGGGGGAGAGGGCAGTAGCCAATTTGTAGCGCGTTACGTACTTCTGTTACCTGGGGGAGAGCTCGCGCTCTCTCGCGATGTTGGCGCACGTGTAAATCGTGCATCGCCGTGGAGAGAGTGGCCGGGCGCAAAACTTGCAGCCGTTTCATCGCTCGCGTAAGCGGAAATTAACGCAAATAGTATTTGATTAGGATTCTTCGCCAATTTACGCCGGCGGGTTTCAGCCATTTCGTGTATTAACTCCGGCCGTGTACGTTTGATAACGGCGCGTTTGTATGTACGTGTGCGTGCGTATGTATTTGTTGTCGCGTAATAATAATTACCGGTGAAACATTTGCAGTGGCGGCGAATGTAACGCGACGGTGCCGAGGAAAATAGAGGATTCGACGGCGGGTTGATGTCCTGGCCGAAACGCGATTAAATGTGTTTCAAATTTAGCTTTACTTTAATAATCCCGTACCGTGCGCGCCGTACATTCGTCAGGGATTTCCCGTTGCCGGCGCGTTCCTCGCGGAATTTACATTGCGCCTGAATGCGAATTTAGGATACGAAACGAGCGTAAGTCCGTTGCCAGCGAAACGTTTACTTCACCTGTACCGCAATTTATTATAGGTCGGAATTTCACGCGGAGTCTTCCGCGAGCGTCCCGAACGTCCGTAAATTTATTTTCAGTACATATCGAACGCTACGCGCGGAGGATGCTCGGCAGAACAGCGCGTATCTGTCCGCCGACAACGTGGATACGCAACGCTGCGCTTCTCTTATTGTTGTTAATTTAACAGCAATTATTTATTGCCTTTCATCTCACCGTGTGTCTTGGAACTAAAGTGTCATGGTGCAATTCCATCCTCATGTCGCTATGCGACAATACTCAGTTAGATCTCAGACAGTTGGCCCGTGACGATACCCCGTATAGAAAATGTTTTAGAATCTATTTGGGTTCTATGCCGATTTCCCAAAATATGTTTAGGTTCTAACTGGGAAATCTATACAGATCTAGTTAGAAGTGTAATATTTTAAAAATGCGATTCTAAATGGGAAACACAAACAGATTCTGTTTGGTCACTCCCAACGTTTTCTCAAAAATGATTCTGGTTTTCATTTTACATTCTATGATAAGAATGAGATGTACAATACCTTAAATATTTACACTTTACATATATATGTATGCATACACACATATACTTGTAAAATGTAAATATTTAAAGCATAAATACTTGAAGCAATATTTTGTGAGAAGTTTTTATAAAATAAATGAATAAATGAATATTTAAAATTATATATATTTTTTATTGTAAATATTAATATATAATAATTATCTTTTATATATACAACAATAATGCATATACGTAACCGAATTAATAATATGATATATATATATATATTCGATTTTTAAAATAACTCAAATTGTTTGCGAGAGAAATAATTATGAAAAAATATTAATAGAAGACTTTCAAGTTAAAAAAGTAAAGAATATATATAAATATCCGACAAACTCATCTAATTTACACATATACGAAGTAATCAAATTATCTTCAAATATAAAACTATATTCTATACATTGTATAAAACGAAAATGTATTATATTACGCCCGAATACGGAACAATTTAAGACAAAAAAACATTTGTATTATCCCTATTGCATTAATAAAAAAAAGTTGGAATTTACACGTTATTTCTGTTCCAATTCTAGATAGAGAATTTATTTTTAGGACAAGAATGAGATTTCTAATTGGTATCGTGATGGGATAATCTATTTTGGGACAAATTTGGGTATTCTAGTTAGAATCTAAATTGTATTTGGGAAAATCCTGAGAAATTTCTATACGGGACCGCTGAAAAGATGATGGTTAATACAACACGAAGAAACTCGACAAATTTGTGTTAAATATTTATAAATATGATTTACACTGTTCTGATACAGAGTTTCGACACTATTGCTAGAGAATACCGATGTAACTCGTATAACGCTCAAGAGCCGATAAATAAATAATCGTCTTCTGCACTTTTTGACGTTTACTGAAAGAAGAGAAATATTAAAGAAATAAAAAACATTTACTCAATGAGTAGTAACAACACATTTGCTTATACTGATATAAATAGTTTTGCATTGAACAAATATTTTTTTTTCGAGTAAGAAAATATACAACTTTTGAAAACCGAAGCTTTCCATGGAAGCAGTTGTTTTTGCTATTTAAATAAACGAAATTAGACTTAAGCAAACATGCTGTTGCTCACCAAAAAAAGGTTTTGTACTTTTTAAAAATATTAAAAATATTTCTTCTCTCAATATATAATATTTTTTATTGAGATTGCTCATGTTATAATGGAGAAAATTATTGGAGAAATGATCGTCGGATTTTTCTGTATTTTTCGCATAGATTTGTAAATTGACAAGACTTCTTATAAGTAATTCGAAAAATATAAAGGATTAGAAAGGATATCCTTCTTTACCGTTCATAGGTGTACTATTCTATTCTTGCCTAGCTTCCTTCAATAGAAACCAGGATAGACAATGATTGAATGTCTACTGCACAGGCCCGTTCTTTTCGAATAAAATTTTTGTAGATTCTTATGGAGCTCTCAGTCTGTACATATAAGTTTAAAATTTTTCGAGTTTTTTATAAGATGGTTCATAAAGAGTGGGTTCGCTATATATAGTTATATTTTTCTCATTAAGACGAATAAAAAAGTTCGTGTAAATATTGTACGTACCTAAACTGCTTAGTTAAAAAGTTAATGTCAAGATCAGTTTAATAGAATATTAAATATTAATATTATTTAATATTATTATTATATTAGAATATTATTATTTAATATTATTATATTAATTCAATAGAAATAATTTCAATGTTGACATAATACAAGAATATTCATTTAAATTGTTAAAGCCACACACTGACTTTTATCTGTAAGTCCATTGGAAAATAATTGTTTACTCGGTTCTCATGGATAATGAACAATAATTTTTATAAAAAAATCGAAAACGGATATCGAACAATATACGATATTTCCCAAGAGCGTTTGAACAAGATAGTCCCTGATACAAAAAATTAGGAGTCGTATTGCCTCACGTGATGATCATTTTGGACATCTCTTTTAATTTTTGTTTCCTTTAATTTCTGAGATTCATTTAAATAAATATTATTTTGTATATATTATGTTAGCATCGAAATTAATTCTGTTCATCTTGACTCGACATCTTAATTAAACATCTTAGATATTATGTTTGTAGAGATTTTTTGTTTGTCTTGATGACAAGAATATAACTACATATGATCAGCCTATCCGTGTTGAAATACCATGTATATTGATTACAAAAAGAATTGCTTTAAGGTTATTTAATCATTCTATCTTCAAATACATATCTAACCAAGAGATGTAAAATATATAACGAATACAATATTGCCAGATTTGTGCAGGTTAGCTGATACGTACAAACTAGATAGTTAACGATCCTTATTATTTTTTTTATAATGCTCCTAAAAGTTTTTTCATCGTCTTCATCTTTTTCATTAATAGTAGAAAAGTTGTTTGATCGCTAAAGTAAAAAACGTGATATAGAAAGCTGTTTTGTACAGCAAACATAAATATAATACATTCTCCAGCACAGTGACATTTATAATCTCCGTTCAGGTGCGTCACCATGTCTAAATATTCACACATCCTGATCGTCGATTAATAATGATCGATTAATAATTGATCAATAATCAACAGTCATCATCACAGAGAATCCGGTTCGCAAAATCGTTCTTCCCATTCCAAGCGCGTATTAATGGCCGAACACCGCGAGAACCAGTGGCGTTTTGCGCAGCAATTGTTACGTCCGCTTTGGACTTTGGTCATGATGTATAAAAAACAACAAATAGCTTTAACACTAAATAAAAAATTATTAGTATTCTCTAATCATACGAATTCCTTTCGAAAAGTATTAATACAAAGCTACCATTGCTGATATTGCGGTAAGTATATTACTTCGACAGGATCGTTCCTTCTACTTTGAATAATTGATAAAAAATATGTCAGTGCTGTGTACAATTAAAAAAATCCTAATAATCTAGTTGCAGAAAATGTTAGATTTATTATGCTGTTGTCTTTATGAACATTTAGATCTGATGCGCATGAGCAAACACTTCGAGTGCTAGGGAATTTCACTATGCTAGGGAATGGGACTACATTTATGCAGCCTGGTGTACAAGTACGTAAATAGCTAACCCCGACTTTGATTATTCCAGCTTCGGTGTGGTTCAATCTTGTTCAAATTGTATACGTGTACATATATACATATATATATATATATATATAGATCGTGTTTCCATTAACAGGCTGTTAAAATTCGAGAGGTTTCCCAAGAAAATTGGTTTGCGGGCTAACCCGCAACTCTTCTTCTTAAGAAGGAGAAGAAGAAGAAGAAGAAAAGGAGGGAAACACGAGAGAAGCAAGGGAAGGAAACGGAGAGGGAAGAGGAGGAGGAAAAAGGGAGCAGAAGCTTGTCCGCGCGCCGTTTTGTCAAGTCGCAGCGCCGAGGTGTCCTCTCCCGTGAGCTCGAAGCTCCGTTCGCTTATATCCGCCGCGCGTCAAGTCCCACGACGAACGCGGATAGGCAAAAGGTACTCCCTCTCTCTAACGGAGCGTCGCGTCAGAGCCGAGGCTCTGGCGTGCCTGATTGCACGACGGTCGCGCGGCGTGTTCCCTTGACACCCGCTCGCAGTACCTGCCAGCTCGATTGCAGTCGTAACGTGGATGCGCCGAGACAACGGCGTCCCTCAGGCCGCGGTCGCAACACCACGATGTACATTCTGCCGTGCCAACCCCTTTCGCGTTACCGTGCTCATATCGGTACCTGTGTGTTGTGCCTGTAGTTGCCGGCTCTCGTTTCTCCCTCCCCCCCCTCTCTCTCTCTCTCTCTCTCTCTCTCTCTCTCTTTCTCTCTCTCTCTCTCTCTGCCGGCGCGGCGTCTCGAGAACCGAAATTCGACGTGGATTCGTACAAATGTTCGCTGCTTTTAAGCGGATTCGGATGCTCGCGCGCGCAAACGGGAGCGGGCTCGTTTGCCAACCGCCGAAATTTCTGTTCGCGGGACGCTCAAAATGCGTGGCACGTTGAAGTTCGTCGGGTTGGTTTAGGTAACTCGGAACGCGCGATGGGTCAGTGAAGTCATGCGGGAACAGGAAGGATAGCGAAAAGGCGGCGGCAGCGGTGGTGGCGGCGGCGGACGGGAGAGCTCGGGAGCTCGAGCTGGAGGAAGTTACGACTGAAGTGAGAGAAAGAGAGGGAATAAGTGAGTGAGACAGAATGAGAGACAGCGAGGAGAAGGGGGAAAGAGACGCTCCTGTGAATACATCTCTCGGTGCAGATTTTATTTTCTCTCCGCCGAACTCGGTCTCTCTTCCTTCGCGCGGGATATGAATCTCCCTTTTCTGAGGTCTGTGCTCGCACTTTCCTCCGAAATCTGTTACCCATTTACTGGAAATGTAATGTCATCGGCGCGTCGCCTTCGAGGAAGGCGACGCGCCGATGACATGGGCGGAGGAGATGATACGCGAACACCTTCGGCGACAACGGTCACGTGACGCGGCGAAATTTCGATCGATCGACAGCGCGCGACATTGATGTGTAAGAACCGACGAAGCGTCGATCCTTCTTAGTGTCATCCGCCGATATTCGGTCGCGCTCGCAGCGCCCTCGCGGCGATCATCGTTGCAGGCGTTCGCGGCGTTTACGTATGCAAATGCTCAGCGGAATTCGCGCTGTCGCGCATTATGCATCGAACTGCGACGAGGTCACGTCGGGACCCGTGGAACTTCCGACAGACAAGACGGACCGTTGGAAATGCATGGCAAACAATCCGTTAATGCGCAACGCTTCGAACACAGCGCGACCCGTTCTGCGCGCCGCTCCCGCGCAGAGAGTCGTTCGAGCGATCATTTCGGTATAGTTTATCATCGGTTACACACTGTCAGAAATTTCCGCGGTTTTCGCACGCTCGTCCACGCTCGCTGACCGAGTATCCCCGGGATCGTTATCTCTCCGGAGAATCGAATTGCCCGGGGAGTTGTATGGTAATTTAGACGCATGTAACTCTCGATGAAATTCGCCTAATTGCGAGCGATTTGTTACGCCTCCATTTCGCTCGGTGAAACGCCTCAGTCTTCTCGGTAACTTTTTCCCTTTCCCACGAGGATAACTTTGTACGAAGCAGTCTTTGCCGTATCGATTCTTTTCGATCTCCCTGTGTTTTCTAAAATTTATCTTGCTGAGCAACATGACGATTCTTTTAATCGAGTCGAGTGCAAGTAAAGAAGAGTAAATATAAATGTTCATCGCAACAATTGATAATTGTTATTTGCTGAAAGAATAAATCGGAGAACACATGACACGCATGACACATGTCCACAGTCTGCGCTGTTAGCATCTATCGAAACGTATAACCCTGGTATTCGAAATGGTTTGCACACTTTTTTCGATGCAGCTTCAAACGCAACCAATGGTCGGATGTGAGAACTTGGTTCCCGAAAATTTTTCAGTAATCAAGTTTCTTTTTTGTTTTTTATTGGATGCCCGCTGCGCCTTGAGCTGCATCCAGAAATGTATGCGGACCGTTTTTAAAACACCAGAGCTCATGAGTGTCCATAGTGTTCAAAAGGTTAACTTTCTCGGTACGAGCACGGATTATGGTCGACAGTCGCTAAACGCTCACGTACACCAAACTTCGTAAACACAGCTTTGTTGTGCAGTATAGTGCAGTATAGTGTAGTATAGTGTAGTATAGTGACATTTCCCTTAGATGCAAAACCCGTGTCTAAATATTCGCATATGTCATGGTTTTTAATGATTAATCAATTATTAATCAGTTATCATTAACCAGCAGTTATGATGTACAAATATTTAAATATGATACATCTGACTGAAAATTTCAAATGTCATTGTACTAGTAAACGAGACTGCAATTTATAAAGTCAAGAGCTAACTTTTCTTTCAAAGAAATTTATTAATAAAAAAAGTGATATATATCTTGAATTAATCTTTCATTTTTTGCCAATAGCAATTTTTTGACATTTCAATATATAGGATGTCCGGGATCTTTTGGAAACGAAAAATTGCGAAGATTAATCAGATCAAACTGCGAAGAAATGTTAAGTATCATTTTGCAAAAATCGCAATAGTTGTTAAGTCATTGATGATTGAAAACGATCACATCTAGAAGCTGTTTTAACTGATAACTTGAAAATTTGCGTGTACTTATTTGCGTGTACTTATTTGCAAAATGATAAAGGGCTTTTTTGTTCAGAATGATCTAACCTACAATTGACGACAATATGACAATATACGGCAATATCTTGTACCTAGCGACAGGTTCAAGATTTAGGGTTCAAAGTTCAATACTCATATCTATCGTTAGGCACAATAACCATAACTAGCACAATTACCATTTTGCAAATAAGTACGCAAATTTTCAAGTTATCAATTAAAAGAGCTTCTAGATGCAATCATTTTCAATCATTAATAACTTAATAACTATTTTGCAAAATGGTACATGACTTTTCTTTGCATGTATTGCGTAATATTAAACAGCATAAGTTACTTTATTATTTTAAAGATCAATATAAAAAATTTGTCTTCTGTTGTTAAATTAGCGTACATTTTTAAAACTGAGAAAAAAATATATAGTTGTAACTTATTGAAAAAAAACGAGAAGAATAGAATTACATTAAAATAGTGTAGTTAATTTAGAAATAGAAAAAACTTGACAATTAGTGATTGTGAACGGCTTGTTACTACCAAAATAATTAGAATGACAGTTATTTGAAACAATAGATGATGCAAGAGAAAGAATATTTATTTATCTTTTTAGTCTCATTAAACATCAATTACAAATATAATATGCATCGTTACAAAAAGTTTGAATAATTTTTACAAAAAATTACAAAGTAGTCATTTTAACTTCTTTAGAAATTCTAATGTTGAGACAAAACACACATCAGTATGTTCCATGGTTACAAAATTCGAGTATAGTAATCTTTACTATAGTATTCTTTCCGTACAGTTTGCGTTATAATTACGAGTTAGCGCAATGGAAAAATTTGTCGGATTTGTTCAACGTGGGAACACTTCGTCGAATATGACTTTAAATGATTATTTATCAATTTGCCCTGTGGAATTCGATAAGAGAGAAAGAAGGAAAAAGGAAAAAAAGAAAAAATACTCCCGAAACGAAATACGAAAATACTGCCGAAAATACTGCCGAAACGCATTGAGGAATAATTCCGTCTCCCTTGCTACGGTCGCAATCGACTGGTGGTCTGTACGGCGTACGAATTAATACTTTCGCGAAGTTAGCCGAGTCCTTTGCGCGGCGCGCGCGGTCCGGCCGTTTATGCTGAGCACGCGCGCGTATCCCTCCGGGGTACGCTGCTCCTCGGGCAAGATTCTATTTACAAATCCTCCACCGCCGGAAGTCATAAATCGTTTCTACTTCTAAGGACCGTCCAGGCGCACCGTGTCCAATATTAAGCCGCCTATGGAGATAGCCCTATTAATATGGCGCACAGGCCACGGCGATCGTTTACACAATGCCGCCTGGCGCGTGTCCCAAAGCTTAGAAAATCCCTCGGAGAAGAGAGGAAACTTCGGCTTTATATCCAAGGTAGACTCCGATAGTGAGAAAGCTGCTATCCTTACGAGAGTTGTGTGTACGCGTGTGTGTGTGTGTGTGTGTGTGTGTGTGTGTGTGTGTGTGTGTATATTTGTGTGTCGAGAGAGAAAGGGAGGAAGGGTTAGAAGGTACGAGACACCGCTTGAAGTTCCCAAAGAAGCTAAGGATCTCTTAATGGATACCTCCGGGTTCCAACTATTAAATGAGAGCGCACACGATAGGACGGCACCTCGCGGGTGCGTCGTATCGACAAATTGATGTTACTCGATTACACCGTCGATTTTGTTTCAAGCAGTACTAATTATGTCCCGTTCAACGGGGAGCGATAAATGAATTCTAACTTTTATTACCACTGGAGATCACGGGAGAGTGAATACTCGGTATACCGTGATAGAGGTATTTGCGGTATTAGATCTTTCGGTATGAGCGCCGGCTACAATCGACATTCGCCAAACGCCACATACACTCGGTCCCGCGGATGCCTTACCATCGAGAGATGTATCGATGGTTACTAAAAGTTCCCGGCCAACCGCATTCGATTCTAACTGTGCATTCCTCATAACTGTCCACTAATCCACAAAAGAGAAACGCGTTCAAAGCAAAAGTGGCACTTGAACAGCTAAATGTTTTGTATGCGTATAAAGAGGGTTATCCATTCACATGGAATGCGCGACTAGCAGCAGAAGTGTAAGGATGTTAAGGATAGTTAAGAGGTTAATATATAAAATTAATATAAATAATTATAAATTAATATAAATAATTTATTACACAATATACAGGGTGGTACTTTAGGATTGTGTTGAAAGTAAATCTGTTTTATTTTCCCTCCTCCGTCTTCTTTTCCAATAGATCCTTTTTCAGGGTACTTGAAGCCCGTTAATTCAAAGCAAGTTTATGAGTGTCAACATAAGCTCGCTAACCACCGAAGAAGAAATATTTCTTGTTGAGCGCTTCCACAGTGGAGGAAGAAATTATACAGAAGCACGGATCTCGTAGTAAATAAGCATCTTAAAAAGTTTCAAGCGAAACTGTACTTAGAAGGTTAGGTTCCGACATCCCTGTTCTCTAAAATCGTGTTATATAATCCTTAAAAAAGTGAACTTTATCCGTAAAAATAATCTTCACCAAATTTCTCATTCTTAAATACGTCGATCATGGAAAATTCAATTCTTTTCTCCATTGCTTTTACCTTTAGCAACTTATGTATACTTAAAAAAATGAATTTCATCCATAAAAAATAAATCTGTAAAAAAATGAATCCGTAAAAAAATGAATACATAAAAAAAATCCTTAAAAAAGTGAACTTCATCAGTAAAAATAATCTTCTTCATCGAGTTTCTTATTCTCAAACACGTCAATTGTCGTCTTGGAAAATTTGATTCTTTTCTCTGTTGCTTTCACTTTTAGCAACTGATGCATACTTATAAAAATAAACTTCATTCGTAAAAAGATGAATGTACGGTATGATCGCACTGAATGATCGCATATACTGAATGAACCCATTATCTGACCGATCTTATACGGCGGAAGAAGTAATAAATGACGTCAGAGCATATTTTGAAGAGAATCCGAGTTTCTTTTGACCATATATTTAAAACGAAAAACTTAACGGGAGATTTTGAAAGACTTAATCAAAATACGTCCGTACAAAATCAATATGCATCAGTTTCTAAAAGTGAAAGCAACGGAGAAAAAAATTGAATTTTCCAAGACGATAATCGACATGTTTAAGAATGATAGAAACTCGATGAAGCAGATTATTTTTACGAATAAAGTTCATTTTTTGTTGAACGGATATGTCAATAACGAAATTATTGCTTCTGGGGGAGAGAAATCACGAATGTCGATTGCTGTTCCTCTTCAGCCTGAAAAATGTTTCCGTATGTGATTTCCGTAAAAGGGATCCACCTGCAATTTTTTGAAGAGACCAAACCAGCCAAAGTTACACAAAGAGTTGTTAGAGAGTAAATTTTTCCCTCGTGTAAAGAAACGAGGATCAGTCAAAACATTTTATTTCGTGGAAAATGGAGCGATTCCGCATCGTACTCGCGGTATGTTTGAATTGGTATACGAAGTGTATATGGCAATAGCGTGACTGGGTTAGGATATTTGAAATTTATCCAATTTAAATCCGTGCGATTTGTTTCTTTGAAGTTGCATCAAAAACAAATGTTACATTAAATAACCTCAAAATTGATTTGCTTTCAACACAATTTTAATGGTCACTCTGTATATATAAATTATTTTGTAATAATTATACGAATTATTATATAAATTAATGTTAACTTACGGCGCCGTGACAAGTTTCAACTGTTGAAAAAACTATTAAAATTTAAAGATTAAAAAATGGACAAGACTGCAGGAAAACGCGCGATAATTAATTTCATACTTATCTATCTCGACGTTTTTACTCTTCTTCTATTGAACGCGTTTTATATATAAATGAATAACCCTTTTTATTGACGTTTACTTATCAAAATGCCATTTCTGCTTTGGACACGTTTCCACTTTCTGGACGAATCGATAATCATGAGAAATACGTTGCTAGAAATGAATACAGCTGACTGAACATTTATAATAACTATATTATATATATATATATATATATCCCGTGATAGTAAGGCATCCGCAAGACCGGCTGTACACTTGGTTGCGGAACGGTTCGGACTCAATGAAATAAGAAGAGCCACGATTGAGAGCCACTATTGACAAGCTCGCGCAGTAATCGGTTGTGATAGTAACTGAAGTGACAGCATACGAGACGTCCGATGTCACAACTGCAATGCGGGGAATGAGGGAAAAACGCCAGCATTTTTATTACACTTTTATCGGTTAGATAAGAGTTTAATCAAGCGCTAATATTTACACCGTATATTGTCACTTCAAATCTTGATATAATCGATTACTGCCTGAGAGTCTATCAGTACTGGCTTTCAATCGTGACAATCTGTTGCGTTTATTTTATTGTATCTAAACTGTTTTGCAATCAAGTGTACAACCGAGCTTCGACCAGGATGAATATCTCAGTGATAGTGAAAATAAATTAATATTATAATAATATATGTGTTAAATTGGTCTGACTGAAGTTGATTTTGTTGGGAAGCTTGAACATTTAGGGTTTCTTTTTTTGCGCTATATTTTTTGTAACTTAAGGAAAATTAAAAAACTTTTTTTAATTCATTTGTAGAATTTTCTCGTAAAATACCATTTAGTGACATGAGACATTTTAGTTTTACTTTCTCATTGAAAGTTTGAAGAAGTTGGAATAATGAAGAAGTTAAAGATTAACCGCGCATATTTAATAAATAGACTGACAATAATTACTAACTTCTAAAATGGTAAGTAACTGTTTGAACCGTCACCGTCAACGCAGCATATTTATAATATTAATGTTTCAGCGTTTACAATAACTTTTAATTTATATATTATATACTATGATTATATAGGGTGTCCGGGATCTTTCGTCCGGGGACAAACGAAAAATTGTGAAGATTAATCAGATCAAACTGATAAGAAAAGTCATGTACCATTTTGCAAAAATCGCAATAATTATTAAGTTATTAATGATTGAAACTGATCACATTCAGAGGCTCTTTTAATTGATAACTTGAAAATTTGCGCACTTATTTGTAAAATGGCAAAGGAGTTTCGAGTGACCTAATCTACAACAGGTTCATTATATTCATATCTATCGCTAGGCACAATAGCCGTCATACAATTGTAGATCAAGTCAACAAAAACTTTTTTATCATTTTGTAAATAAGTAGGCAAATTTTCAAGTTATCAATTAAAAGAGCCTCTGGATGTGGTCATTTTCAATCAGTAATTACTTAATAACTATTGCGATTTTTGCAAAATGGTATTTAATTTTTCTTCTCAATTTGATCCGATTAATCTTCATAATTTTTCGTTTCCAAAAGATCCTGAACACCCTCTATAATCATTTTGACTAACGACGACTATTGTTCTCGGCCACTATAGGTGATAACGATATCTGCGTATCTAAAGCGTTAACCGTACGCTGTATCCGCAATTACCGAGTGTTACAGCAACACGAAAACTGGCGACTCACAACAGCGACTCACGGAGTCGGACATCCAGCGAAATTACGCGGCTAAATTCGCGCGTTTAGCGCGATTTCACGCAACGTGCTCCTCAGCGGCGGCGGTGGCGGCGGAGAGTCTCGCCGCACATGCTACGGTGCACACGGCAGAGTGCGGACGCGCAACCTCGGAACGGAGACGAGAGAGAGAGAGAGAGGTGGGGAGAGAGGGAGAGAAATAGAGGGGGAGAGGGAGGGAGAGAGAGAGAGAGGGGGAGAGAGAGAGAGAGGGAGAGAGAGAGGGGGAGAGAGAGAGGGAGATAGGGGGAGAGAGAGAGAGAGAGGGGGGGAAGAAACAGAGCTTGGTAGGGTGGCTTGGTGCACCGCTGCGTCGTGTACACGGAAGCGCGCGGCTATCCCGGAAGGAGAGGAAACCTCGAGTTTGCGGCGGCAGCAGTAGCAGCTACGGTAGTGTTGGAACATTGTAGCATCGGCTCTCGCAACGGCCGTTCCCGTGCCGAATACCTAGCGGCCAGGTCGGTGGGAATTATACTTGTCGGCTGCGTAACTGCCGAGATTAATTATGTGCGAGATGAAATTCCTGTGCCGCGAGGTGTGACAATCGAGGACAGCACTCACGGCGGTGCCAAGGTGTCCCGAACTCCTCCTCTCTCTGCGCTCCGCGAAGTCGACCGCGAGAGGGAGTCGCGGTCGGGTCAGCTTCGCGTTTCGCGCCTGACCTTCCGACTTTGCCGAGTCGAAGATTCAATTAGCCGGAAGCGGAAGTGGTGTGCGCGCGCGTGCGCGCTGTACGGCGCCGACAAACGGCCGAATTCGACGGAGTCGCGGACGACCGGTCCGGAGCTTTAAAACAGCCCGGCCAGTTCATGCTCGAAGTTTCTCTTTAATTGTCATGAATATTTCAGCCTTTCGCGGACGACGTGGAACAAGAGGTAGGATTGGGTCCGCCGGACGAAAACTTTGCTCTTTGAGTTCGTCGCGGCAGTTAGATGCGACTGTGGACGATACTCTGCTCGTTTCTCTCTCTCTCTCTCTCTCTCTCTCTCTCTCTGTGTCTGTCTGTCTTCCTCTCTCTTTCTCGCTCGCTCTTCTTTTTCGTCCTATTTCTTCTTTCCTTTTTCTCTCCCAATCTTCCTCTCTTCCCGCTTCGAAAAGGCCACCGTTATCTGGAATTATAGTCGGTGTGTTTTTGCGCTCTCGGAGGTAGAAAAAAAATATCGCAGTAATCGATATACGGGACCCTCTGTCTCTTGTTGTGTAATTTAACTTTATCGTTGTCGCTGCTCGTTAGCGTTTTCTATTACGTCTAAGTGGATCAAAAGAATCCGGCGATCCGCCGTGCTGCCGGCGTTTTCGTTTCACTCGCGGGGGACAATTTACGCGGACAATATTGTCGTTAAACTTTCATCTCGTCGCAGCCTATGGCGACACCGGCGGAGCGGCCGATTTGAATACTCGCCGAGATGGTAAATACTGTGTGTACATCGGGGCCGAAATGCTGCCGATAGTATCTTCAATTAACATAAATATAACAATGTTGACTTCATGAAATATTCAATGTAGCGTCATAGCCGCCGAAACGCCGCGCCGGGAGGTTATCGGGCGAGCGAACTTCGCCCGCCGCGGAAATGAATGGCACCACTAATGTTGAGAAGAGCGCAAAAGAAAGATGAGCGCGGACTCTCCTATATTGAGCCGCGAAACGGCGCTATTCGCCGTTAATGGTAATACGAATATGAAAATATAATACATACGCAATCGCACCCTGTGACCCGTGAGATCGCATAAAAGTCGCCGGGGAAGGTGGCGTTATTTAGCGCCCGCGGAAACAGAATGTTTCTCTCCGTTGCTCCGTGGAATAAAAGACTTCCAATGACAAACGTCCCGACGTTCCTCGGGAAACTTTTCGTTCACGTAAGACGACGGAAAGCGGGAGCCTCGTCGTTTTCACATCTGCAACCGTGAAATCGATTGTTTTGTATAATCGTCTATATTTTCATAATTTATGGTGACACTGCGGTGTATCGTCGAACGCATTTAGGATATTATTATTATTATTACTGAGATATCACCTCTGGCAGTGCATTAATGTCAGTTGCAAAACAGTCACCACCCGGTCGCTTTTAATATCACGCATCTTTTATTTATAAACAACACATGAGCAAGTTAAACGCATATGAGTGGTGAAGTCTAATGACTGATAAAACTTTAGAGTGATAATATGATTATACAGGATGTTCCATTTTAAATGCGTCAGGCGAAAATCTCGAAAAATATGGAAGATACTAAGAAACGTTTCAGGCAGAAGTTGTATGGTTTCACAGGCAATTATATCATTTTGTTTACAGATGACGTCACTTTCGAGATACTTACTGATCATTACTTTTCTTAAATGGAAACTCTGTTCTGGACGAGGGCTTTTCAATAGAAAGTATTTTATTCTAATGTTAATTTTTACAAGTGCTAGCGCTGTGGGCTCCGTCTCAGAGACGATGTCGTCTAGCCTTAAATCAGCTGCTCGGAGATAAAGCGCAAGCCGAGCTATTTACGGGTTGGCAGGCATGGAATGGCTGTGCCTGTATATGTGATCACGCACGCACGTGCGTGATCTAATATACGCTGCACACGAAAAAATCATGGCACTGTCACGGTTCGTTGACATTAAAAATCGCCTATGACGAGGCATGAAATTGCCGAATCTATCAGCTGGTGTTGATTGTAAACAAAATGATATAGTTGTTTTATGTCCCCTTTGAAACCATACAATTTTTGTTTGAAACGTTTCTTTCATATGTTTCGAGATGCCTGGTTTTGCCTGACTCGTTTAAAATAGAACACTTCGCATTATTATTGTTATTGTATTATTACTACAGTATTGTTGTTATTATTTTATTATACTATTGTTTTCAAATAGCGCTGTGCTGGTAATTGTTTGTTCCCTTTTCAGTCGAAATACCAATGCACAGTAGGCCCCTGAAACACCGAGGCTTATCCCCCGCTTGTATTTTTCTCATTTTTCGTCCCTGACGCTTTTTAAAATGCGTTACCGTGCCACAATGCAAGCGCGCACGCTTCAGCGTCGTATAAAGCGAAGTGCTCTTTTCGTGCGATGTCTCCGACGGAGGGGCACTTTACGCGATTAGTTTAATACGAATTTTTTCCCCCGGACATTCAGCGTCAAGTCTGTATCACGTCTGCATCACTTTTGAATTTAGGAGCATCGCCAGCGTTACAGATTTAATATACCGATAATCCCTCGACCCCCCCTCTCTCTTCCGTCCGTCTGTACTTCGGTTCTTCTCTCTCTCTCTCTCTCTCTCTCTCTCTCGCTCGCGAAAGGATACGCCCGACGAAACTTTTACCGTGAGGAGCTCGTGTTTCGCGGCGCGTCGACGATAAGCCGTAAAATAACTGAAATAGATCCCTCTCTGCCGGGTCCTCTTCTATTAATTCCACGTTATCCTTTTCCGAGTGCAACGTGCGAAATTTTTTGACGACGTCCTCGTTTCATCGCTGCCCGGCTGGCCGGCCGCTATTTAAATCCGCATTCCACCGCGTCGCGTACGTTATGTTGACGTAACGCGTAGCATCTCGCAGCAATGTTTACTTTCCATCAGAGGCCAAAGCGCAGGCATTCGTTATTCCGTTCGCGGGACAGTTTCCAATTTCCGAGGCTAAAGTCATGGTCGCTCGGCGCGCGCGCATCCTTCTCTGATCTCGTCCTTCCCTCGTCTCGTCTCGTCTCGTCTCGTTTCGTCTCCGTCGCACATATAACGCACGACACACGACGGCGAACGTCGTCGCGACGTCGACGCGCCGCCGCACGCGCGATGATTAACCGTCGTCACCCTTCCGTGAGCGGCTCGCGTAAAAAGGGCGAGGGTCGTGGCAGAAGGGGGACCGCGAAACGCGAATTAACGCGACGCGTCGGCCTTCTGATTGCGCGACTTCCATCGCGGTCATTTTTTTCTCCCTTCTCTCGCATCGTCCCCTGCCACTTCGCCTCTCTCCGGCGAAATGAATAATTCAGAAGATCTCGCCCTAGTCTACGTGCAACCTCCCGCGACCTCGTTCCCTTTCCATCCCCCTTCCCCTCCCTTCACACGACCTTCCTTCCTTCCTCCCGTGCCTCCCTCCCTCCCTCTCAGCGCCCTACGGCCGCGACGCCACATTCCACATTCCACAATCTCTTCGTATCTTCGCGTCCCGCGTCGCCCGTCCGTTCCCTCGTCGGTCGTTCGCTCGCAGCGAACTGCGCGAGCGAGCGAGCGAGCGAGCGAGCGCGTGCGCGCAGCTTCTTTACGGACCATTTCATCCCTTACGCGAATCCTCTGCATACTTAAATGCACGCGCGAAACGCCGTGTCTGAGCTTTGACCTTTCGCCCGCTCCGGTATCCGATACGCGTTCCCGTCGTGAATCACATCAGCGCGCATCGGGCCTGTTTGGCTCTCGGGCGCTGCTACGGATTCATAAGGGCTTCGATGTCGGACGATATCGAGATACCGGGCTGAAATTTATGGTCGGGCGGAACGTCACTTTAGAAATAACCGAACACGTCGCGCCGTCCAACTGTGGACATATAAGCGACATTCTCTCACGCCGAATATCTATATTATTTTGAACACTTCCTTCTGACGCGGTACGCAACGTTGCTGCACGAGATAAGGGTGAGTTCGAAAGAGTCCGAAGTTCTAGTCGTGCGAGAGTAGGGAAGTAAATGGGAGCAGAAGAAAAACGTAGATGGGACCCGGAAGGGTCGCGCATGGGATAGAACTGCCGTACGTTTCGCTCATGCATTTATTGTGTCAGGAAATGGTGGAGGAGGAATCACAAAATGTTTCTTTTGAAATTTATTCTTTCAGAATTTCATTGAAAAGTGGAAAAAATATTGCAATTAAGAAAGAGAAGAATTTGATTGAAGAGCAGTCAAATATGTTTTGCGAGCATCTCGAAATTTCACGTTAATATTATTCTTTTCCATTTCCATTTCCACTTGAGAGGGATACATAAACCCGAATGATGTGTTTTTTTAGCATATGTATTATACAATTTTACGCAATGAATGTAATTTTTATTAATATGTTGATTGAAATCGAATGCATGTGGGCGAATAGGTTGGCCAATATTTGGTTATCCGAAAGCACGTGCATGATAACTGCTTTTACGTGATTTGTTCGCTGTGTGGCTGAATCGTTTTCGAGATAAACGTATGCTTTAGCACGGCGTTAAAAATGACAAATCAATATCCTGATTTAAAAAAGTAAATTACGCTGATACAAATAAAATGTAAAACTCGCTACTCTGACTATCAAATAAATGTTCGCAATGTTTTGTTCCAATGTAAAACAGCGGTAAATCTCATTTATTACAAAATAGTTGCAAACGATAAAATATTTCTCAACAATTCCACAGTACCAAGGTACGCTGCAATGTTCGACGTGTTTGTATATTTCAATTATTATGCAAAAAATATACGTTTTACAGGATCGTTCTTCTGACATTAAAACATAGATGGAAGTTGTCTCTGTCATATCTCTGTACACTCAATGGAAGAAAGTTTACAGAAAAGGTTACAAAAAGAGTTTTTATTGTCCAGTATTACCTACGGTTGCCAAAAAATTGTCAAGAGATCTATATCATCTTGAAAGAGTCTTTACTTCAAACAGTTTATCCCGTCGCATCTTGCATACTTATTTGTAAATATTCTTGCATTAAATTTTCAGTAATAAAAATAAAATTTTATATAATAATAGAAGATATTTCTATTCTGTTTGATGACCTTCACCTACACTTAAGCGCTCGGACATATAAATTTAGACGCAATATATTTACAAAGAATATAATGAATGTGATAAGCTGCACGTCATACATCATGAAAAACCATAAAAATAAGAAGATATATGAAATATAATGAAATCTATATGTGCGTGATGTAAAAAAGTCATTGATTCAAACAAAAAAATATATTTATTATCAAGTGGTCTATCTATTTCATATTTTTTTGAAAAATATATAACACATGCATAGACACATATAGTTTCATTAAGGAAATTTTAATTTATTTGTTTAAACAATTTACCTAGCATACTATTTACTCGAAGACTAAATGATTTAATTATCGAGACAATGTACGCGGCAAGTCAAAGTGTCACCGGAGGTATAATTATATTCAAATAACTACTGCTTTGTGTCGTACTATTTGTATTCTTTAATGTTTTGTAGACAATCAAAAACGAATTACGATAATAGATACTTTGAAAGTATCTGTATGATCTTAGAGAGTTGAATTTATTTTCAATGTTGATAACAGGACTCACATCTCTACCTAGAACTTGTTTAATCATATCTATTTGTTCTAACGCGTACTCCTTGAATATAGCGGATAAAAGTACAGGACATTCCTGAGCTTGTATTGTTTTTAAACATTCGTCAAATAATTCAGTTTCGTATATTGATTCAAAACGTACGATCAGGTTCGCCCTTCCATACATCGGATTGGCCATGTAATTGTTGTATGTCATAGAACAACATTCATAGATAAATTTCTTTTTATTGCAAACGCAACAGGGACAAATCTCCTGCCTACCAAATTCAAATTGTAATTTTACTCCTAGCAACACAACTATTAGCACTTGTATATTTGGGAAAAGATGTAACAATATTTCCCAAGCTGGTAAACAGTTCCTTTCTATGAAGTCTGCTTCTATAATATGAATGATACATGTAGATCCTCTCAGTAGAACATCAGATAATTCTGCCTGTGACACACTATAATATACCGAGAGCGGCCCTGATATGTAATCGGTATAGACGTAATCCAAGGCTTTCCATTCGCCCTTTTTGTTTTGTACATATTTTTCCACAAATTTTTCCATGTCATTGAAACGTCCATTGTTATCGGGGAACTTCATAAATTTTAACGATAATGAGGTTTTACTTTCGTACGGAACATTTAAGAGCTCAAAATTGAGCCACATTGTAAAAAGTTCACACACCTTTTGTTCATGTTTCTGTTCGAATTCTTCTTTGTGTTCCAGACAATAGTCGATGGACAAACATTTTTTGCACGAATGCAGTCCGGTCCGCTGACGACAAATAAAGCATAATCTAGCGAACACGAACATTTGCTCTTCGTAATTCTCAAGTAGACGTCCTAGATTCTGTCTAATTGATCTATAAAAATCAAAATGTGCATCTAACCATTCCCCCTCATTAAAATGGCGAGTGAGATATTCCGGGTTGTTCCTCAGATAATTTTCCATAGTTGTGCAAATCTTGCGGTGTTGAAGAAGGTGCTGGTTCTTGTGATCTTCAGAACAATAAGAGATCAAGAAACATCGATGACATGTTGTCAAATTTACCATTTCTCTAGTTTTCTTGCAAACATGGCAAAGGTTTGGATGAAAGACCTTATTGTAATGTGTAGACATCCATGGTCCAGAGTATGGAATTAATGTCTTTGTTATGTCTATTTCAGTATGCATATTTAACTAATGATATAATACTGAATCTGTAATATCAATTTAGAAATAATATACAGTATGCGGCACCTTAGCAGAAATAATAGAATCCGCTGTATACATAGTATAGTGACAGTATAGTTACTCATGGATTGCTTCAACGTCACTAATAAATTGCTTACGTTTACTTCTAGACGTTTCGAAAGTTGTTTACATTTTGAAATGTAATCAATCTGAACTGAGGGCACAAGACTAAATAGTTACAAATATTTATATTTATTACTACAAGCAATATTGTTAATAAATTTCAAATATAACGGCGAATGTCACAGGACATTGTATTGTCGTCAATTTTTTTCAAAATGGAAGTTGAAATAGGTATTTCAATTCAGGTATAGGTATCATATTTTCTCATTTTTTCCGAGTTAAACAATTTAAACAATTTAAATAATATAATAATATAAAAGAAAATAATATCCATATATGGAAAAAGAAGATTTTCTAAAAGTTGTTGATAGATGTTATATAAATTTTCGCAAAGGAAAGTGAAATGAAAATTAAACAAAATAAAGAAAAGTAAAGAAAATTAAAAGTAAAAATAATTTCTATTAAAATCTAAAAATTACACATTAAAAAAATTTATATATAAACTTCAACAGCTCTCTATACAGAGCAATTCAGAACAACTTGTCTTTGAAACGACATGTTCTTTATTCAACGAATTCTAAAATAATTTTTCCTCTTATCAAACATTATCCGAAGTTTAGTTTTTTGAGTTATAAGGATAAGTAGTTTACTTATTACGGGTCGGTTGTATGAAGTAGGTACGGAGAGCACTCTAATTCATCATTAGACGAAGGCGCCTAATGCGATAAGTTGATCGACATATGCAATAACATTGCACACATCATTTTCATAATTTTTATCAGCCTGCGACCGATAGGCGGCGTGTTAATCTCTGCTTTCTTTATTTTTGCCCGCCACGAAGATGAAGGAATATCCGCAACTCACGATCGAATCGAATGTAAAATTGAAAATAAACTTTTTAATATTACGGAAACTCAGGTGCCCTAATAAGCAGTAAAAGCTGTCATTCTCAAGATAAATAATTTTTACAAAGGAATATAAATTCGTCAGTTTTCTTCAAAATAAGGATATCCTGCTCTTCTCAAACCGTGAATAATACTCTTTCTCCTTTTCCGTTTTTCTCTCTTGCTAAGACTTATCGCTTACTTTTCGATCACTCCGATATTTTTAATCTCAACCAACATTTTAAACTTTAATCTTAATATTTTAAATGCTAGCACGCCTTTACTTAACGTAACATATATCCGTCTGAGTAAAAAAGATTAGTTTTTCAGGAGTTATATTTGTGGCAAGAAATATATTAGGTGTACAAATGAACAATCCAAACTTTTCAGCTAAATTCAAGGTTCATTTTAAAAGAAAGTAAAACTTGTCAATCAAAGTATTCGCCGTTGTTTTCTATAACTTTAAGCCATCTTTCAAGAAGCTGATGAATTCCATGTCGGGAAAATGTTATATCTTTGGACACAATAAAGTCGTCAAGCTATTTTCGGATCTTATCTACTGATTTAAAGTGCGCGTCGGACAAAACATGTTATATCGACCGGAACAAGTGGTAATCGGTAGTAGCGATGTCTGGTGAATACGTCAGATGCTGCAAGACATCCCAGCCAAGATACATTGTCTTTTATCGTAGAAGCAATGTGTAGCTTAGCGTTATTATGCAACAATTTCACAGAACGTTCTTCTTTGTCTATACGGGCGTTTTCGTTCTAATTCTTCACTCAAACAGATTAATTGGTGTTGGTAGCGGTCCGTAGTAATTGTTTCGTTCGGTTTTAATAGATCATAATAAATTACTCCCTTTATATCCTACTAAATGCATAGCAGAATCTTTTTTCCGAAGTGTTTTGGGTTTGCGATCAATGTTGATAGTTTGCCCATGAGATTTATCTATGACTTTTGCATTTCGGATTGTCATAGAATATCCACTTCTCATTGTTCGTAATAATTTTCCATAAGAAAGACTTTCTACACTGCTTATTGAGAAGAGAAAGACATTGCCATTTGTTGATTTTTGTTGACTTTAGTGAATTCATGCCGAACTCATTTTCTTTCTTTCTGAATCTTCCTCATCTCGTGTAAGCGTTTGGAAATAGTTTGTTGCATTACTCCTAACTGAAATCACCGTTTTTAAACCGTTTAAACCGAAATGCATATACATCGTACGATACAACACCTTCGCTGAGAAAGGTATAAATTGATTCGCATGCTCTTGCAACATTTTTGACAGTACTGAACTGAATAATTTTTGAGGTTATGTTGAGTCTTCTGTCATACTAAATGTAATTTTTAATAGCTATATGTCAATATTACATAACCGTAAAAGAGCGAGAAAATTTGATTATTTGATTTAAACTTAATTTCTTAGCCGCTTAAAAAAGTTTGAATTATTCATTTGTACGCCTAATATTTATATTATATAGATACGGATTTGATTTTCTATTATATTTATATTATAGATATGTATCACACTCGACATGTTTTTTTAGTCCCAAATAACGACTGTCATAAATCCAATGATTTACCACAGAACCACATTCGGCAAAAAAGTAATTTCCTCTAATATATTTCATTCGCTAATAATGAAGTAGAATAAGAGTATTCGTAATGAAATATTATATCATCAATCATTAGAATCCGCCATTTTAGATTTTGCAATTTCGATTGGATTCATTATCAGCAACTCAAAATACATGAACATATTGCATATGATCTTTTTCGTAATAGAATAACAAAATTAGTCACTTGAAGCTGCCATATATATTGGATCTGCCATTTTGAATTTTGAAATTTCGAACCCGGCTTCGTCACCAGCAATCCAAAAAACTCTTTCTAAAGAAGATTTTACACAAAATGAATGGGAATATCATTCTTAATAAATATTCTTCAAAAGCTAACAAAATTGTGTAATTAAAGGCCGCCATATTAGATCCGTTATTATGAATTTTTTAAATTTGATTCCAGATTCATAGTTCGCGATCCAAAAAACATGGATATACAGTTTGATGAAAATTCGTTGAAAATTGGCAGAATTACTCATGGTGCTTATATAAGTTATTAACAGTTTTGGCACATCTTTTTCCGCTATATGAGGTTAAATAATTACACAATTATGATTTATTGTTTAGATGAAAGTCGATTGCGTGATAATCGGAGTTATAATAGGAGCCGAAGTGATAGTACGCTCTGTAAATATTGCATCTTTGTTATATCCTTATTTCATACTTAATTGCTTATCTAAGATATTTACAATCTAATATTTACTTATTTATGTATTTTTGTTATACCTTTTGTTATGATCTTATTTGATAAATAATTACTTACTTTTCTGAGATATTCACTATCTAATATTTACTTATCTAAGATTAAGTTTTTTTCTAAATTTTTTGTGGCAATTGTGACTTTTCTTTTCTCGATGTTTTGCTTTTCTTCAACTTCTCGTCTAAGTATTTCAACGTATAATTATTAATAAAACTAGTAAAACATGTAGGATTTCTAATTGCAAAAATTCACTAATTAGTAAAACATAATATTTTATTAACTAACATTAATTATAATGCCTTTTGGACTTAAAGGAAGAAGCAATGTTCCAATTGCTTAGCGATTTCTATTAATTTCGCTTTTAATTTTTTTTATAAATATACTTTGACATTGAATATTGTTGTTCTTTTTTTTCAATGTATCTTGAATATGTCCCGAGAATACATATATATTTAAACTGCTAAATTGTTTATTTTGTTGTAATATTACTTCATACATTTTGGAGGCTTTTATGTATAAGAATATGTATAAGAATATTGGTGTACGAAATGTGTACTGTTAATTTAGGCAAGCCGAGTATATTACTTTACATTAAAAGGAAAGTTACGGTACACGGTTCGTTTTGCCAGCATTTGGTTTTCAGCCGAAAAGGAAGCTATCGGGGAAGTTCTCAGCGAGTTGGAGGGAAGCGTTCAAGAAATGTTTTTAATCCAAATGAACACTCCCGTGCCGTTCCTTCATTACTCGATCGTGCGTTAAATTTTTTTGATAGCTTGCGGACGACTCCCATTTGTATCAGCCCGTTTTCGAATAAAACACCTTGCGGACATTACTCGTTGCTTTGCACACTTTATAACCGCTTGAGGACCCACAAATACTTTTATTGACTGCTCGCAAAGAGCTGGACGCTTGCAACATGTTCCGCGAAGATTCATGTTCTTTCTTTCTGAACATGGGCCGCTTCCAGCAAACTACGCGGCCGCTCATGTTAGGTTCGCAAAAGATTAGGGGTATGCAAAAATTTCCATCGTTCACGTATAGATGGCATTATGAATTATTTATATGAAAATTGCGACGCATTTTTATTAGATTATGTCAGTTTTGGCTAAACTGTTGTAGAAATTGATGCATAATAAGTTATCTTCATTGACATAAACATTTTTAATTTCTATGAAAATGAAAATCGATAAAACGCGTATTCATTATTGTATGCTTTTTTATTTTATCAGTGCAAAATAGCTGCTGAAGCAATCAGAATCATTTGCGAAACTTATGATGAGGAAACGATAGCTGAAAATTCGTATCGTGAGTGGTTTCGGTGCTTTAAAAAGCGATTTTGACTTGGAAAACAAGGAGCATGTCGGGCGACCGCAAGAGATGAGTCCGGATGATTTAGAAGCATGCAAGAAGATTCGACTCAGTCGAGTGTAGAACTTGCAAAAAGGTTACATGTTAATCAGAGCACTGTTATTCGACGTTTGCATGAGATACGGAAAATTCTGAAGATAGGAAAATGCGTTTCTCATGAATTATCCGAGAATTATCCGGTATTGCCAGTCGAGTCACTATTTGCCTTTCGTTGCTCAATAGACACAAACACAAGTCTCTATCGTATCAAATTGTGACCAGAGACGGAAAATGGATTTATTATGACAATCCCAATCGCAAAAAATCGTGGGTAAATCCCGGAGAAACCTCTACGTCACAGCCAAAACGAGATATCCATGGTCATAAGATCCTCCTATGTATCTGATAGGGCATGCAAGGAATGCTGTATTATAAGCTGTTGGAACCATCTCAGAGTATCATCGCGAACTTATACAGTCGATAATTGAGGCAGTTGATGAACAATTGATCGAGAAACGGCCATATTTCGCGACAAAGCAAAGCAAAGTGTTTCTTCTGCACGATAATGCCAGGCCCCATGTTGCATTGACGACCAGGGAAACTTTAATGGAATTGCAATGGGAAGTCCTACCACATCCGGCATATTCTCTAGATATTGCCTTATCGGAGTTTCACTTATTTCGTTCCATGCAGCACAGCCTTTCTGGTATACGATTTCGCAATATTGAGAAAGTGTAACAATTCATCGATAACTTCATTCATTCTAAGAGCAAAGACTTCTTTCATCGCGGTATCCATCTTGTATCTGAAAGATGGCCAAAAATAGTGGATAATGCCGGAAAATATTTTGATTAAAGATACTATGTCATTTGTAGTAACATGAATAAGAAACATTGCCTTGAAAACGGTGGAAATTTTTTTATCTACCTTTAATACTTTAGATTTATAAATTCAGTTGCAAGATAATGTTTTTAGAAACGTTCCTGAGCGAAGCAAATAGCTTTCAGCACATACAAGTTACAGAATTCTTGTATCTTATTTACGCTAACTGACAACTCGAAATATCAATCTTGCAACTTTTGTGGTTTTTGTTACATATTAAGCAATACTTCAATATGCTTTTGCACATAATTTTATTGTATAATAAAAGTATTTGCAATTATAATACAGTACGACATAAAGTTTGCAGAAAATGTCAGTACTCCGTCAAAGTTTTTAAATATGGCATCCCTTACAAATACGTGGCTTTTTACAACATATTAGGTCTTTTTTCTATCGCTAACTGCTGTACACTTTCGAAATTTAAAGGAAGGCAGGTTTACAGTTGAGAATTTTTTGAAAAAGAAGACGAGAAAAGGCTAGCGCAGTCAATTGAGTAATAAAAAACAAATCTATCAACGACTCACAATAAATCGACGTAGCAAATCCTTTCAAAAGATGCTGCTTCTGTCGCAGTGCAAATATCGGTTTCAACGCGAGCTGATACAAAGTCGGGTGTAGTTGCGACGGAAGAGCCGAAGCGCAGCAACTTTCCTTTTACCGTTAATTAGATCTTGCCCTCATAGGATGTTCCGTTCTGATATGCTCGCGTCAGTAATGCAAAATGCTCTGCAAACAAGTGTACGCTTATGCACGCATCGATGTACGCTGCCATTTCTCGAAGCTCTCGTATAAATCGTGCATGAAATCCTACAGCATTTCGCATTATACGACCTTTTGTCATCATTCGCGCGTTATGTCGTCTACGGTCGGCTTGTTTCGACGATCAGCCGGCCGCGAAATGCCATACGCTCGCCGTCCGTCGCCCCGTATTTTGCGCCACGCGGGTAAATGTTGCGTTTAACGACGTTATACGAGCGACTTAATTATTGCTCCGGCGTTCTTTCACGCCCTATGTCGGCCGGATTACATCTTTGGGCAAGAAATACAGGCGCCGTTGGCTACGGAAATGCGATACGGGGCGCATTGAATTGTCTTCCGTAGAACGCGGCAGCTACGACGGAAGCCCGCTGTGCTGCGAGCTGTCGCGTCGAGCGTCGGAAATGGAAAAAAAAAAATAAAAATGAAGAAGCCGAGTATGTAAAATAATTTTCATCGTGTATGTATGTGCGCGCGTGCTTGCTCATTCGCTCGCTCGCGCCGAATATTCGGCACGTACGTCGAATGTAATATACATCCGAAAAAGTTCCGGCGCGGGCGGAATTGCCGCGGCGACGGCGGTGGTGGTGGTGGTAACGGTTTCACATTTTGCGACGCCATTTCCGACAATGTGTAAATGATAATGCGAAAGTGGGTCAGCCGTGGAAGAAGCGTGGCTACGCTCAGCAGAAAGCCGTTGTGATTCAACTCGCTCGATGTTCTTTGTCATTATTTATATATTAAGACGCTTTCAGGCGGGGAGTACGACTAATCCCGCTTAAAACAGCCGCGATACAGTCTCAGTCCGCAGCTGTACGACGTTGTGTAAAAGCGTTATAAATTAATTCTCCCCTCACGCCTCGCCTTTATGTCGCCCGCAGATTGGCCTTCGGTTGAGCGAAGCGTAATGAGCTACAATCGTGGAACCGAAAAACGCCATTATTTCTCCTCGCTCCGCGCTTCGATATACGGCAACGGCGATAACACACCCGGACCAACACCCGGACGAGCATTTGTTTATTAGGTGTTCCGGTTAGTTTTGAGGGACTTTTTGCAGAAGAAACATATTTACTTTTGAGACGTTAAATTGTATTTTATTCAAAATATTTCCCATCACTAGCTATTGCTTTTTCCTACTTTTCGGGCAACAAGCGAATTCCGCGATAAAAGAAATGTTCGTCCTTCGAAGCAATTCGCTCATCGAGTTTTTGTATTTCACCCATTTTTGCATTTCTTCATATGATTTGAAGTGCTGGTCAGCAAGGCTGTGCAGGATAGATCGAAATAAGTGGTAATCGGAAGGAGCACAGTCTGGTGAATACGCGGCGTATGATAGCACCTCCTGTTGGAATGCCAATAACGTATTCTTAACTATTTTTGCAACGTGCGGTCGAGCATTGTCATGCAATAAAATCACTAAACGTTTTCTTTGAGCTATTACTGGACGTTTTTGGTTTAAAGCATGATTCAAATCGATTAATTGTTATTGATAACGCACAGCAGTAACTGTTTGATTCGGTTGCAGCAACTTCTAAAACACACGACTTTCATGTCCCACCAAATGCACAATAAAACTTTACTTACGTGGATGTTGCGTTTTGGAGTCGATGGTTGGCCGGAATTTATCCACTTTTTATGCTTAGTACTTTTCACGCTTAGGATTATCATAGTAGATCCAATTTTCATCTCCAGTTATAATTTAATACTAGAACTGCTTCTTTTTGTAACAAGAAAGCAATAAGGTGCAAATGGTTAAACAATTTTGAATAGCCAATTCAGACAATCAATATGGAACCTATTTGTCTTCTTTAACGTCTCCGTATAAACGATCTAAAACGGTTAATTTATCAATATTTAATGCTTCAGCTGAGCTTCTTGAGCTGAGTTTTCATCCAATAATGCCCACAATTCAGCATCTTCAAATTTTTTTGGTTCGAGAATGTTCTTTGTCTTTTAAATCGAAATCACCATGCCAAAATCGATACCAGTACTCACATATTTTAACTGATGAAGAAAAGTCAGAATAAGTTTCTGAGATGAATCGGTGGGCTTCGGCAGCTTTTCTTCGAATTGAAATAATAAAGCAGTAAGTGTCGAAAATATTCTTTACCACGCTCTATTTTCAATCGCACGAAAAGTATGGTTATGTCCACGAATGTACATGCTATGTGTCAAATTATTTGTAGAAATGTCCAAGCTTTAAAATAACGTACCAACTTTCAAAATATATCTACACAGTTAAAAACATTTCGTACTTTTGTTAAAATTTTTTGTGTGTAGAAAGTTTTGTGTTAAATTTTTTACACAGTCGTATGTTAATTTAACATATCGTTGTTGTGTTACTTAGACTTTCTTGTGTTAAATTAAGATTAACTATTTTCAAGTGTTAAAATAACATTTTTAAATGTTAAAATAACACAATTTATATGTAAATGCATAAACTCTTGCTCTGACATATTTTATATGTTAAAGTCAACACGTAAAATGTGTTAATTTCTTTATTATAACAGTTATTATGTGTTATATTATATAAAGATTGAATTTTTAACACATAGTTTATCTAACATTCAATCTAACATTTTCATTTCATCAAATCATAGATCATTACTTTTCGCAAATGTTGAAGTAACATTCATTGTATGTCAATTTAATACAAACTGTGATCTTCTTGACGGCATTCGAATGTTAAATTTTTGTGTTAATTTTTTACATATTATGCGTGTTACTTTTTAACATATTTGCTGTATGTTAAATTAACACATAAATGAGAGTGGATGATTTGAGACACATGAAATATGTTAAATTTAACACATCATTTCTTACAGTGTAGTAAATTTGTAGCTATAGCCATCTATATCAAGCCCTCCACATTAACCGGAACACCTAATAATAATGGCGTGAGAAAATATTCATCGTATTGGAAGTCCCATAGCTCGCTTTGCGTTTTCCAAAAGCGTGCGATCTTCTTCGCTCCGTCTTTGGACACAGCGACGACGATAATATGTAACAAATACACGATAACGCTCGACACGCGGATAGATGTTATTTAATAATCGCGCAAGGAAATGCTTCTCGCGTCGAATATTCAATAGCTCGCGGTGTATAATTTAGACGTCAGCCGTTTTCGAGGGGCGGCCGCGCGAGCTGGGAGGCGGCGGGGGGGCGGTGGCGCGCACCACCGCAAAAAGTACATCTTCCCATCGCGTTAGTTCGCCGCACCATCGCTGTAACATGACAGCATAAAGGACTCGTGACGATGCAGCGAGGCACCGTGATTCAACTGCGTCACGATATTCGTGCGAAATACCGCTGGCACGCTCTTCCGCGCGAATGTCGAGCGCCGAAAAAGACGCAATTCTTCCGTTCGACTTATAGCTAAGGTTGCCAGATGCCCTCCTTTGGGAAGGATTGTTCTTCGTTCTAGCCAAAATTTTCATGTCCTGTCAAGGACGCTGTTTGTCTTTTCCTACCACATCAAAGGAGTTTGTCTTCTTGCTTGTCAGATGTGCTGTCATAGTGACTGCTATCATAGCCACTACCTAGTGACATTTTCATCGCTATTTTGTTGGATGTTCGGCGCAATAATTGATCTCAAAGTGTTAATACGTAATTACTTTTGAACGTACTTTTATCAATAATATACAAAATGTTTTAAAAAAAGAGTTCGAGACTTTAAGGGCAGACAGTACTCACAAAACGGAGGAAAAAGTTCTAATAAACATCTAACATTTAAATAGCCAGTAAAGTCTAATTAATAATGTGTAATAAATTAATAAGATCTAACATTTAAGTAAGTCCTTCGGTGAAAGATGAATCGGACAGGATGGATCAGTCTCATGGCTTCCTTCCTCTTTTGATTTAAATCTCCTGGATATTATTTTACAAAAATTTCTTAAGAGCACGATGTACTTTTTACTATACTTTTTTAATAAATGATATAGACGAATTATATTAGAAAATACAAAATGCCTGTCAAATAAAATAAAGCCGGGAATGGATGGAAAAGTTCACAGTTCTGTTATATGAAGATATGTTAAAATAGGAGGAGGATATGTAAAAAAATCTTCTGTAAACTTTATTTAAGCATCAACTATAAGCATCAAAAGCGAGTAGGTCACTAACTTGAGTTAAAATAAATAATTCATAATTCCGACAATATTAATTTTTCAACTTGTTTGTTAGGAATTTTGTCTTCCATTTTGTGAATATTGTCTGTCTTTAAAACTTTGGACCTTTTTTTTAACACCCTATATATACATAAAATATATACAGGGTATATAAAAAGTACTGGGATGGCGAAATATCTCGAAAACTAAGCATTTTAGAAAAAAATATTTCAGACAAAAGTTGTATGGTTTTAAGAGGGACTCTTATGGTTTTAAGACAACTATATAATTTTTTTACAGATGGCGCTACTTTCGAGATATTTACTGATCATTACTTTCCTTAGATGGAAATCCCAATTTTTTATTATGTCATCCTTTTTCTACTAATTAATTTGAATATCTTTTGTCTGAAACATTTTTTTAAGATATTTAAGGAAAACTTGATAAATTTTTCAATATTTAATTTACGATATTTCGCTAACTATTTGTCAGAAAAAAAAATAATGCTAGACTTTTTTACTCTATTTAATCTCAAACATATATTGTTACAATAGTGCTAACTTTTGTTAACTTATCAACCTTTGGAAACTTCAAAATCACCAAATTAAGAAAAATAATGATCAGTGAATATCTCGAAAGTGGCGCCGTCTGCAAACAAAATGGTATAGTTGTTTTATCTTCTTTTTGAAACCCTTGAAACCAACTTTTGTCTGAAACATTTTTTTCTAAAATGCTTAATTTTCGAGATATTTTGCGGTCCCAATACCTTTTATACATAAAATGTACAACATGTGCAGTTGAAAATTAACGTTCTGAAAGACGCATTCTAGCCGATGACCCTTTCTTATTCATCATCTTTTACTAAAAATTTTTGAGCGTCCTTCTTTACCAACTTACAAACCTGGCAACTCTAGTCCTGCATCACGCGCTATCGTTTTTTCGTCATTTGCATATTTTATAAATATTCACTGAATATTTCCCCACATTTCACCTCAAGCCGAACGATCCGGCCTCGAGTCAAGCAGAATGTCGCGAGTTTCTCCCAGATCCTGCTCTCGATAATTATTCTCCGAGGTTTTTCGCCGAGCGAACGGCCGAGAACGATCGACCGGCGAGAGTATGTTTTGTTGGGGATAAATCGGGGGATCGCGTGACTTATTCCTAACGATTTCACGTGATGCCGTTTTTCCGACGATGAAAAAGCGACCGCAGGTCGCGGTTCACGACTCTATAACCGCCGCCGCGTCCGACTGTTTGACTTTTATGTGCACTAAACGTGAGTGACCGCGATACCGCGCGGCTACGAAGACGTATCGTCGTTATTTATCGCACGTCATACAGCGCATAGAATTCGACGAAAGAGACACAAGTTGGACTGTCGTAAAGTGTCGATACTGCTATCGAGGTCTCCTCGCTTCGATTGGCCGCCTTTCATCGCGATACCGCGTCGTTTGCGCGACTGACGGCTCGCTGGATAAATCGACAGGAGCGAGTCGTGCGAATTCCGTTCCAACTAATGTTTAAATGCGCATAAAATGGCGCGCAAAACGCATGCCGGAGCATGAGAGCAAGGCTACGGAGGAAAGAAGAGGGAAGCACTTCATAATAGACAAAAGGCGGTGAAGAGGGACGGGGCGAGGGAGGCGGTTGTTCCTTGCCTCCAGTTGCGCGCGCGCTCTGCAACTGGAGGGACCGAGATATTATTCAGCCGGCCGAAACTATTATTAAGTCTCGTATTGAAAATGATTTGGCGTAGATAATAGCCCAACTTTGGCGGTAATTATACCGGGGCGTTGATTCCGGTCGAATAAAAGAAAGAAACTGGATGAGCGCAGAGAGACAGAGATCCGTTCTCTCTGTCTCCATTCCCCTTCCCTCTCCCCCCTCTCTCTCTCTCGTTCTCGCTCGAAACTTAAACTCTGTCGCCTCGTTCCGCGAAACAGTCTCTAATTATCGCGATGTAGTTCGAGTTTCGCAACTTGAGTCCCGGACTCTTATGAGGAACGCACGGTGTAACCGGGTTGGAGCGGTTACCCCCTCCCTCCCCTCCCCTCCCCTCCCCGCCTCTTCTCTTCATTCTTTCGCATGAAGTTTTTCCTCCTCGCGGGTCGTCGGGTCACGGCACCGTGACGCATATACAGCTACGGTAATTTACTCCGAGAGAACTTAATCGTCGTTTACGTTGGCCGCACACAATGTCACGGCAAGGAAGGGGTGAAATAATGGAGGAACGGCATTAGTCTCATCTCGTATTTTTCTCGGACGGCATCGAGTGCTCTCTCTCTCTCTCTCTCTCTCTCTCTCTCTCTCTCTCTCTCTCTCGCAGCGGCAACTTTGCGCTGGATTTCTTTTAATTGACTGTGTGATAATTAAAAACATGCTCTCCCTCTTCTTGCTACCGCTTTAAGAGCATCGGGAGAAATAAAGTCGCGCGGGGAAATGACGTTCGCGGCGAGCGTTTTCGCAGCGCAAAAGTTTCGACGGGAAATCTCGCTCGTGAGACATGGAGAATGCGGGAGCGTGTGTAGTTTGAAAAGAAGATCTCGTATTATACTCGTCAGGCTACTGCTTTATATCTTCGGAAATTGCCAGGATTGCGTCTCCCTATCTTGCTGCTTCTTACGAAGCATGATAAAGTTCCGCGGCAGAATTTATATCGATAAGAGTCTTATCGACGAATCCACTCCGAGACGGCTGGATCGCGGGCAGATGATAAAATCTATATTTTTCCCGATTCTCTCTCTTTTTCTCTCTTTCTCTCTTTCTCTCTCTCTCTCTCTCTCTCTCTCTCTCTCTCTCTCTCTCTCTCTCCCTCTCCTCTCTCTCTCTCTCTCCCTCTTCTCTCCCTTTCGCTCACGTTATTCAAATTCTATTGCGCGTTCGTCCAACGGAACAAAAGTCGCGCATTCGTTGTCGTGATTGATAAATCGTTATATCGCGAAATTACTAGTACGCAAAAATCTGATAAAAAATATAAATAGTACTATACGATATATTCCAAGCTTCGAAGCTCCTTTCAGGGTATGATGTAATTAAATATATATTTGACATTTAATCCAATTACTTAATATTTGATTTAGTATTCAATCTTTATATTTTTCCATGATTTTTTCAGTATCTGTAGTGATGAATTTTTTTTTATTTTTCTGTCTGCCTCATCCGTATGTTTCTTTATATCACCCAAAAAAAGTATTCTATTTGTAAAATGATTTCTCCCATAGTTTCATATTCGAAGCTTTTTACAGGGAAAGAATTCTGTTTCGATAAAGCGATTAAAGTCAACCATTCATCTAAAATTTATTAGCTAAAATTTATTATTATTCTAACTGTTTTCCTTTTATTTCAAGAGGATTTCCTCTTATATAAATTAATTTTTCTCTTATATGAAAAGGAATATGTTGATTTGAATGTCCGCTTATTTTGTTCAGTCATGTTCTATCTCCAGACTTGAACGAAACAATAATGCTCATATGCTCATGGATCAGAATATTTAGAACGCTTTTTAAAAAAGGTATGTGTGTTGCTGTAACATATAATGAAAATAATTTACCCATATTTGGTCAAATACAGTTTATAATTTATTGTAAGAAGTTGAATAATATGTTCTTTCAACTATGTTCCATACAATTGGTTATAATAAACATTTTGTAGTTTTGTAGCTATGAAGTCCATAACAAAATTGATTGGAAATTTATTTGTTATGATGATCTTATTTCATTCGTGCCTACTTGTTGTAGAATTGGAGCCAGAAGTACATCTATATATATATATATATATATATATTACTTTTCGCTATACATTATAATAATTTTTTTCAAATTAGCTAATGTAACCGGTAAGAATAAAATACAGTAAGAATAAATAATAATCCTCTTAAAAAAAGATTAAATAATCTGTATATAAGAGTGAATTGATGATAAAATCAATAAGATTTGTATTATACATATAACATATAATCCCTCTAACTTTAAGAATAATGTGTTTATAATATTTTCCTCTTAATTTTAGAGAAATCTTTTTGCGGCTATGCATGAGTAAAATCCTCTAAAATTTAGATGATTCCGCTTCTTCTGAAATTATTATTTTTGGATGATATATACTCGTATATTAGAGTTTCTCTTGTGAATAAAAGATAAATTAATATTCTCATTAATCAATTGTTATTCTTATTAATCTAATTTCACGTCTATTTCATCTGTTATTTTTATTATATAAAGAATGCTTTGTTGTTAATCAAGATTATTATTATTATTATTATATTATTCGACGTTTGAAGTTGAAGTTTGAAGCTTTGAGTAATATGATGTGAAAGCTTCGAGTCTTCAAATTTTATTCGATAATTCGCGAATATCAAAACTCGCTCAATGGAATTAATCGCCTCAATGGAATTAATTTCATCGAGTGTAACAAGATTTTGTGCAATCATTATCAATATTTGAACGTTCAAATATTCACACCTCAAAATTTCGTTATTCTAATGTAATGCATCAGAGTTTCGAAGAAGAACCAAAGCTTCGAATATAATTTATATCCTTGATAAGAAGAGGAGGGGGAAGGAAAGTGGACGGGGAGGGGGGGAGAGAGAGAAATCGTTTGTCCAGTATTTGTAGAATTTTTTGTTTAAGGATAATTATTGATCCCGCAGATTTCCACTTCGGGCTTTTAGTACGATTAGTTTTGATCGGATTACTTTTCGGTTGCTGAATCGGATGGAGTATACTACTCGAGCAAATAACCCGTCACTTGTCATCTTCTTTAAGAGAGGCTTTCCGCGAAAAGGAGGAAGGAAATTAAATTGATCGAGAATGATTACGAGATGGGGACCGAGACGACGGTGCAAAGACGAGCCATTCGAAGACGCGCGGCGCGTCCGTGAGGAATCAATGATAAATCCCTTGTCGTTATTCAAAATAGTTTCCTTCGTCGTCGTCGGTCGACGCGGTGCTAAATCAAATACGGCGAATTATATTACACGAATCATCAATCCAGAACGGAGCGATAATTGGCGATCGCATTGGGGAAAAAATCGTTGTGCTGGGCAGAAGGTGCTAAATAAAAGCCTGCGAATTGGATTTCATTACTAGAAGGCTGAAAAATATTCAGTGCGCTATTAATAAGAAACGGGAGATGAAGTTTGCGCGCTTGTCGTCACTGTATTCTCATTACTTCGAAACTTGGAGATTAAACTTTTTAATCGGACAAAAATCAGGTACTTCTCTCCATCGAGAAAGAGTTAGAGTACGAGTGAACGAACGGCCAAGTGAACGAACGGACGAAGGAGCGAGGGGGCGGACAGAAGGGGGAGGAGAGAAGGCCAGACGGGCGAGTCACGGCATTTGAGCCGGGATAAGAAGGGGACGATCGTTGTCGGTGATGGAAAAAAGGCCGCCGCGCTGCTGCCGTAATAATGTAAAGATGACGCGACGGATTTTGCGCGGGTTAAAGCGTTCGATTAATTCACGCGGTAAGAATGGCCCTTGCATATTCGGCGCAATGAGCTTCCCCTTGAGAGAGAGAGAAAGAGAGAGAGAGAGAGAGAGAGGGGGGGGGGAGAAGGAGGGGGAGAGGTCCGGGTTTCTGACGAGTCGATAAAAAATTGGATCGAAATCAAGCGAAAATCTTGCGAAAATCAATGATCGATTTGATATATCTAAGCTGTTAACTCTGAATGCACCAATGTAGCTCCGATGGAGGTAAAAGTGGAGAAGAATAACTTTTTTTTTTTATATATTACTTTGCATTATTTACGATTGTATGTGCCAAAGCCGAATACACGGAGAAGAAAAATCGGTTGAATTAACGTGACAAAGAGCGAACCAAACGCGTCTTGATGGAAGGAAACGGGAATTCGTGTTTAAGAACGAGAAATTGCGCTTCCTTCAGCCAAAACGCGTTTGGAAGGCATCCGTTTACTGTCACGTCAGTTTAATCAATCTTTTTCTTTCGTGTACGGCACGCTATGCTCATGCGTTGGCTTCTAATCTAAAGCTCGTTTCACGAGCCTAGCGAGATTGTTGATTTCAAAGCTGAGCCTGAAAGGTAAAGGTTAATTATGATATGTGAAAAACATTACATGATATCGTGACCGTTTGATCATTAGTCAGCTTATGTTACATTTACATTGACAGCAAAATATTTGGTATTTATAATTATAATTGCATAGTGGAAAAATAATCAGGAGAATCATTTATACGGCAAATGTTGCTATAATATTAGCGATAATAATTATATATGTATATCGCAACTGCTACATTTTGGATAGGACAATAAGAAAATATAGCTGAGGTCAAAGATAACTGCAATTTTAGTAACGTTAATTATTTTTTCTTCTCACCACAATACAAATCTAGAAATCGATATTGACTCATCTCAAAGATACATTTTATCTGTTACGGCTATCTCTTTAGCTCCTTCGACTAATTCTGTGTGTACACATTACCGTTTATATTATCAACGAGATTTCAATATATTGATATAGTCGATACTGATTGCATCTGAAAAAATCCGAAGAAGCTTCGATAAATATTGATATTAGTAGTGACTTTACCGATTTCAATGACTATGACATATATTATCGAAGACATGGTTCTAATTTGCGAAAAGCTGTCGGTTATTGTTTATTAAAAAGTTATTAGCAAAAAATTTCATAAGTAAAGCCTATTTATCCGACACAGTATACATTAACAAATGTTAAACAGTACATATGGACGTAGGAAGGGCTACTCTACGCCTAAAAAAAATTTTGCCTAACCTAACCTAACTCAACTTATATATCTTTGCACATAGTTAGGTGTTGTTGAAAAGATCCTCTTAAAACCCACAACGCCCAACTATGTGTAAAGATATATAAGTTGGACTAGGTTAAATGAGGTTAGGTTGGATTTTTAGGGTTTCGTCCCTTCTTCCTTAATTTATACTGTTTAACATTTTCTAATGTACACCGGTATCGGAAAAGTAAGCTCTATTTATGAAACCTTTTTTGTTGATAACTTTTTACTAAACATTGAGCGATGAAACGTTTTGCAAGTTAATCATGGTCATGTCCTTGATGTATGTCAAGGTCATTGAAATTGCAGAAATCGGTCGATGAGGTCACTACGAATATTCATATTCATTGAAATTCCACTGCAGATATGCGGAATGCATACGATTTTCTTTCATTAATATCAATCATAGAATCTAGTTGTTATCGAATCGGACGGTCCGAAGGATCATCACTCATATCGACTTTACTGACCCGTTTATCAACGTTCGGATACGAAGAAGGAATGAGCTCCTTCGATCGTCCTGTGTCTGGCAAGGGGACCAAGCACGCTTTCTCAGCGCGGACGGAAGGAGTTAACTCGTTAACTTGAAAAAAAAATGAAAGAAACAGAAGTAAAGAAAGAAGCCAGCGACGTTCACGCGGAGGACGCCCGGCTAAGGCCGAGGAGTTAAACACCGCTCGGAACGAAGAGAGGAGAGGTCGCCCCCGCTCGTGGAAAATTAAAATACACTGCCGCTCGTTCCATATTTTTATCGGCGTAGTTTTAACGTCCAGGAGGCTTTCCTCTCTGATTTCCAGGGAACGCAAACAGCCGTATCACAAATAAAATGTGACGACAAGAGCGAGCCGAATCGTGCCGCGAATACCGCCGGGCGGCGCAGGCTCGTCCATTTCTCTTCGTGAATCTTGCCCCGTTCGTTCTCTCGACGGAACTTCCACCGGCACTCTTATACTCTCATCCTCCTCCGTGTCCATCAAATCACCGTTCGTCCGCGTTAGCCGTTTTGCTTCTCCGCGAGGATAAGAGCGCGTGTGTATGTGGAAAACGTAAAAACAAGGATAAATCTCGTACGTTCCACACGTTTGAAGAACGTCACGCTGCACGGAGAGAGAGGGCAGAGGAAAGGAGATGGCACAAGAGAGGTCGGGAGAGAGGGAAAGAAAGAGAGAGAGAGAGAGAGAGAGAGAGAGAGATTTCGGGCCTGGAATACGGATAAAAGATACAGCGGTGGGTTTCAAGACTCCTCATTTTTTTCTTAAGGCCAATGTTTATACCGCGATCTTACGAGCACTTATCGCTAAGCGCTCATTTCGGATGTAGAGGGATCGCCTGAAAAGATCGCTTTCGCTGCTGGCAGTAAACGCGCGCGTAAATCCTTATCCCCGTCGTTACAACGTGGCGTATGACGACGACGACGACGACGACGACGACTTTGGGCGGCGCTCTGCTCTTTACTTCTTGCCCATCTTCGTTTCACTTTCATGCACTTCCTGTGACGACGGGTTCTCTGTGAGAACGAGACACTTCCTGACGCGATACAGACGTGAGTCCACCGCCCAAAGCGAAAGGCGGTGCACACGCGCGACGTAGCGTGGTGAGGCGAGGCGAGGCGAGACGAGGCGGGGCGTGACGCGGTAAATTCATTCGTCCGTCGTACAGCATTTCGCTCGGAATCGCGAAGGGCAGCTCTCTTGCGTTTTATCCCATAAATTCTAGCGCGTAAGTAATCGTCGGTAAGAAGCTGAAATCGTATCCGTTGCAATCTCTCGCGCTAAACGAGAAATGGCGAGAAGAAACGGCGGCAGGAAAGCAGGAAGAAGCGGAAAACGAGACGGGATCGATAAAACGTCCTGAGCACAATGGCGAGAGGCGAGAGAGCGGCAGCGAGTGCGTTAGATTGCGCAATGATATTACAAGCCGGCGGGTTCATCATTGGGCCCATCGCGGAAAGATTCCGTCGCCAGGGGTGAAATCAGAATAGGGCGCCGGGCCAGCGGAGAGCGGCTGCACAGCTACGGGAACCCCTGTTTCCCCAAGCAAGTAATAATTATCCTGCAATTATGCCGGCGACTTTTCATTTCCCGCGGAAATCGGGCGCTCACTTTTCGCGCGCAAGTGTCGACTGTAAACGTCATGGCAACGAATTAGACGATCGTTCTCGTTGTCTCGCAACTTATTCCTCGATATTTTCCGGCTCCGAGGTCAAATATTAGGTGGTCAAAGAGTTCATGCAGTTTTTCTTTGAGTTCGATGCAGTCAATTTTATCAAATCTTGTTGAGACTTGTGGGGCGCGCGTGTTTGTGCATATCATACACCCGAGTAAAAAATTGTTAGGGTTATCCTCATGAAACATAAGGCCTCGATAAGGCTGAAAATAGGATGCCACAAGTAGGATACCACATCAGGCCCCAAAATGGCTCTTTTAGGGATACCTTAGATTTCACCTTAGAAATAAGGATTTGATAAGGAAAACTGATGACGACCTTAGAAGGATTTTTTAGGGATGACAGATCTAATAAATAAAGCTTTGATAGGGAAAGATGAGAAGGGTCTTAGAAGGATTTATTAGGGATGCCTTAGATTTTAACGAAATAACGCTTTAACATGGAAAACTAATGTGGGCCTTTAGAAGAATCTTTTAAGGATGCTTTACATACACAAAATTAAGTTTTGTTATAGAAAATTAAGAAGATCTGAAGCATGTAATAAGATTGTCATAGTTTAATATTGTTTTAGTATATATCTATCCATTTCTTTTAAAGATTTTTTAATTATACCGCAATTAAAAACAAATTTTATTAATTTTATTAGTTGCCATATTCATTAGTCCCTTTCAAGGATTTCTCTAGTATTACCTTTGTTTTGAAATGCAGCAAACTTTAATAAAAACAGTAGAAACTTTAATAAAAACATGATTTTTATGTATAAGGAATATTATATTTTATTGTAAATTATGCTATATTTTTAAAATAAAAAATTCTTATTGTATACTAACAAGGTTGTAAAGAAATAAAAAAATTACAGTCTATAAATTTCTTGGAATGAAAAGAACGAATATTTTTACTCAAGCAATAAAAATATTTCTTTATGAAGCTCTACTAACTAATTGCCTTATAAGGCCCTGTTAATATTTCCTTATAAGGCCCTCATAATATTGCCTTATAAGGACCCATTAAACCATTTGTTATACATATTGTAGGACCCTTGTCTTTCTATTCCTACTAGGGTCCTATTAACGTTAGAGAAAAATAATTAAGCCCTTACTAAAGCCCTATTAATTTTTCTACTTGGGCAACGCATATTTGTGTGAGTTAATTGGTGAACTATGTCGTGGCATGATGTCTTAGTTTGTGATTATTCACTCTTTTAAAACGTCTGTTGAATCGAGTGTAATTCGAGCATGTTTGCTTTACGAATCTAAACTCGGGTTAAAAGCTGCGGAAACATGTCATAAGACACATGTAGCTTATGGAGGAGATGCGTTAAAAAAACGGACTGCACAGAAGTGGTTTAAAAAGATTTTTGTCTGACGATGTGAATTACTTGAAGATATCCCACCACGTTCACGGAGACTCACTATTATTGATAACGAAGAGTTATCGATTATTTATTCATATATTAGTTATAACATTTATTCATATGTCACTTATAACATTTTTCCTAAGAATTTCTGCTGTCGTTTAATTTTTAATATACAAAGCCGAGCAAACTTTTTTGGTTACCTAATAGGAGCTTCGAAGCTTCGGCCCGGACATTCGAGAAGTTGGAGTTTGAAGCTTTGAATAATTCGATTTCGAAACTTTTAATCATCGCACTCTCTATTCAAAGATTCGAGATATCGAGAATTACAATAATTTTGCACTCATTCAATTGCACGTATCTTCGAGTTCTAGCAATTTCGATTATTCAGATGTTCGGATACTTGAATGTTCGAAAGTTCCACACTTGGAAGCTTCGAAGTTATTTCAATATAATATATCTATTATTTTTATATATTTATTTATTATTCTCATATTTATATTATTTAATTATCTATTTGTTATGCTTTGTTTCCTCATATTTAATCATTAATAGCGAGTTTAGCTTTAAGTCTGTTTTTGCCTGCAATTGTTTTAGTTTGTCATATACGATAAAACGTTTTCTCTTGTTGAAAAAGATTATTATTATACTCCGAATTTAACAGATATTTCAAGTTTCATGTGCGAGAAGCGAAGCTTTAATTATAATTTATAGCTTTAGTTTTTAGCTTTCATCGAAGCGTCTCGCACGTGTATTTGCAATTATCCTCGTGCGATTATCCGTTGCAAAGTTTTTATCACGTTTTTATCTCCGTTATTGTTATTAATTACATAGAGTTTGATTTTTGTGATTGTGATATTTCAAAGTATTGTCGATACAGATTGGATATTGCCGTATCAGAGTATCAAGAAGAATTTTTTAACGATATTATACCGTTTTCCTTTACTTTTATATTCTCAAATGTGTCTAAAAGTAACACGGAAAGGTTAACGAAAAGTGAATATTTTGCCAGAGAAAAGAGAGAGAGAGAGAGAGAGACTTGGTACTTTTAATATTGATACTACAAATTGACACAATATTCTATTTTGACATACAATGTGCATTCTAATATAAAAAATAAAATAAATATTTTGTAAAGTTTTTACTCTTTTATTGACTATACCCTGTATATTTTTACACATGGAGTGGTTCGAAAAATAAATAAGCAAAAATAATAATAAGAATATAAACGAAATCGAATACTCGAGTGACTAGAGAAAAATTCAATACTGGCTCAATGATTCGAAATTCAACGATTTGTGAAATTCAATGATGATTGGATAGCACAGTCCCGCTAAAGCAGAAAGTTGGATTTGATACAACGTGTAACGTATTTGTGTACTACAGATTTGCAGCGCAATCCTATTTCCAGCGATCCGACTCAATAAGATAAAGGACAGAGCAGTAAAGTGGGAGTGCTTCCACTCTGAGAATCAGCAAACAGTCACACTATTGGTGAAATACTTCTTTTACCGATCCAGCGCAAACATTTTTAGCGATTCGCTCGGACAGAGCAAGTACATTTGAATGTGACACCGCTAATATCTCGTGAACGCATCGATCGTCGAAGGAAACGATTAACGTGTGTGCGCGTGTAAATAATTCGACAATTTTCCGCTCAATCGCGAGCCGCCCCGGCTGCGTTCTCGCTGTCCAATTGGATATCGCCGTACGTGTCACGAGGCAATCTGTCTGTTTGTCTGTCGTGGACTCGGCGAATGTATAACGTAGTTTCGCGCGATACGGCCAAGTGGCATAGAGGTGGATGCTTCGTTCACAAGCGAGACCGTCGGAGTCGACGATGGAAATAGTTGGACTCATATCGAATCGCTCGAGTCGGCCGGCACCGCCGCCGATGCAATTTTTGTTCCACTCGAAGACAATAACTCGGAAGAGGGTGGGATCGAGTGGGAAAGATACAATGGAGGAAAGCGGGTCACGAGCTCGGTCGGAGCTGATAACATCCCGATATATCGAATCACGTACGGTGTCCGACATTTAATAAAAAAGAAAGAGACTTCCGGATTTCAGTCACGTCTAATGCAGACAACCGGCACTCCATGGGGATATGACAATGCGCCAAGGTTACACGCGAGAGAACACTCGCGATGCGTTTCACGATGCGCCGCTAAATATCGGGCGTTGTCTCACGCCTCTCTTCTCACTCTCTTTCATCCTCTCCCTTCATTCTTCCCCGCCCCTTCTCGCTTACTGAGGAGACTTTTCTCTTTTTCATTCGAGATGTTGATGACATTTACTTCTATTGCCGTGAATTATCGATTCAGGCGCCCTAAGTACATGTATCGTAAAATTAAATGTAAATTTTGTAATTTTTGGGGTTTATTAATCGCAGGAGATTAAGTAAATTCTAATATAATTTAATCTAATCTAATCTCATCTCTAATCTAATTTAATTCAACATAATTTTAATCTATTCCACTCTAATCTAACTTATGGAACTTGGATAATTTAATTAATCTAATCAGATGGATAATTTAATTACAAGTAACTTAATTAAATAAGAAAGGTTATGCATCTCGGATCTATCTCGGTCTTATGATTTTAATAGGCAGATTTCTCTGAATAATCTTTACTTAACATCTATGTGAGGACTGCACGTACAGTCTCTAAAATATTTCATTTCAAAGCATTGTAGTTTCGTGCTTCGTTATACTTCATTTAACATATGTAAATATAAACAAGTACAAATAAAAAAAAAATGTAAACAAAGAAGGATGATACACAGCTATATGTGTGGAATATGACAGTAGCGACGAGATAGTTCATTCTCAATATTAAAAATTCAATGTAAAATTAATGCAAAACTTTAGTAATATTTTAGCTGCAAGAATAATTTGGTAAAACTCCTGTTTATGGGAGGCAGCTGCAATGACACTGACCTTAACATATGTTATCAAGAACACCCTCTTGAGTAACATTCAAAAGGTCTTAGCCGTCGCTCGTCATTTGTTAAAAAGTTATTAACAAAAGAAGTTTTATTAATAGAACGTAATTTTTCGATACTGTGTACATTTAACACATAAAACTTGCAGAAAGTTACTTTGGAACACAGTATATATAAATAGGGGAAAGGCTCCGCCCCTCCCTCACATCTTTCCCAAGAAAATACTAACCTAACCGGCGTTGAAAAGATTAAAATTTTTAATGCAACGAAATATAAGCGAATCACGTTATGGTTACATAAATATTCTAATAGTTGATCTTGATTGTATGTTAAATGCAGAAAACTCGTGAAGTAACACTTCAAAGTTCGAGATGTATTGAATATACAAACAACATTTGCTTTGTTTATAAACAATACGTGTCTCTGAGAATGCGAAGCTCTTCCTCTACTCACATATGTGTAAAGTTTACCGTATCTAAATGTATACGGTGTCGAAAAATTACGTTTGATTAATGAAATTTCTTTTGTTAACAACTTTTTAACAAACAACGAGCGACAGCTAAAACCTTTTGCATGTTACCATATTTAGAACGATGTCCTTGACAACATATGTCAAGGTCAACATATGTAATTGCAGCTACCACCTCTAAACAGAAGTTTTACCAATAATTTTTTTAAATTATGCAAGAACAATTCGCATATAAATACATGCCGTAAGTAAGTACGATTGAAGTTTCGGAACGTTTCCACCCGAAAATATGTAATCATTTTCAGTCATTAATAACTTAATATCTATTGCGATTTTTGCGAAATGGTACTTGACTTTTCTTCTCAGTTTGATCTTCAAAATATTTTTCTTTATTAATCTCCAAAATTTTTCCGTTCCCAAAAGAACCTGGACACTATGTATAGTCTCCGAAATATTTCACTTCAAAGCATTGTAGTTTCGTGTTCCATTATGCTTCATTTAGCATATGTAAATAAAAAAAA
>NW_020230016.1:0-39887 GCF_003227715.2 Harpegnathos saltator
CTGCAGATTCTTATTTGCCCAAAATCTTCACCACTCCCTTATCCGGATAATCCTTCTCCGATAATTTCAAAAATAATGTCAAGAGCACACCAGAAAGTCCACGTTGTGGCCGACAAATCGATCACGGGTAACAGGACCAAACAATTCTTTTATTTTCAGGAAAATTAGACCACGGAAAAATATTAGCGTTCCGAGCGACCCATTATTCGCGAACTATCCACAGGAATTGCCAACGGTACCTTGGCGCCCACGTTCAAAAATAAATAGCTTTCGACGCTGGATCAGAAAGCCCGACAGTTTACATGAGAAGGCGAAGAAATTCATCCGGCAAACATAGAGAATACCGTACCATAGACTAAATCTCAGCGAGAAAATAAGTCATCAGATCGCCATTTCGAAAAACAATGTCGAATGGACGTCGACCTTTGACGGCATCTTCGAAATTGGCGATTCGACATCTGCTTCGTTGCATGAACGAGTTATTGTTTCGCGTTATTATCATCTGCAACTATTAAATCCTTTCGTATACGCGTTCCACAAACCAAAATCTTAACTGTTAGAGTGGAATATAAATAAAAAAAATGAAAAAAAAAAAACGAAAATAAGTACATATCACCCGATGTCACTACAACCACCTCAAATTTTTCAGGTTATGTAGCCCAATAACTTTCTTATAACCTTTCCATCATATAGATATGATTTATTCCTCGAATCAATTCTGATCAATATACTGAACATTCTAGAATTACTAATGAGATCTAAGACCCATCATGTTCAAATGAGAATCCTCCTTCACTAATAATATTTTCGAACAATGACCATCTAATATACAGTACAGTGAATTGACAAAATGATTATAATACAATGATCCACAGGTGAGCGCCTAACTTACATTGATCAAAAAATTATAAAGTTCCATACTACTCCGAACAAGATCTTACTTCACACCCAGTTAATTCCATTTATCATCATATATCATGTACGCAATGGTAATATCGGAAAGACGCGCAAGGAGGAAGAATCCAAACCTCCCGTAACAGACGTTAACTCAGAGTCAAAAGAGTTATGAAAAAAATTATAGTATTTCAAAACTCGTTCTCCTTTACCCCACCAAGCGTTTTAACACATGACAGTTATTTACACTGACGGGCGAGCTCCAGTTCTCCCACGCCATGGATAATTGTAACCAGACGACCCGCAACCGAAACAGTCGCGAAAGACAGGTCTAAATCATAACAGAAGAGTCGCCTAAGAGAGCGACAGCAAACTTTCTTCGAAGCGGGTGCACTTCACTATAAAACCGTCAAGGAAAATTCTGATCCAACAGTCCTCTCCAGATTCACTTCATCGACCCGATTTCAGAATGATAACCAATCCAAGGAGGAATCGCGATACCCCGTCCCTATTACCTTGATGTCGACAGCACAAAACACCGTTTACATTAACTTCTCGTTGTCAGGCTACTCAGATAATGTCGATTTATGTGAATCTGCTAGATTCGACAATTCTGCTTTCACCTACTACTTTATTAAATTATTAATTATTATTATTAATATATTATTAAAGTGTTCTTTACATTATATTTTTAAAATATTATTAATTCGCCCAAACCAGTAGCTCCAAGGTTAAAACTCGTACTTCAAAATTTTTGCCAAATTTAATTGTGAGACTCAACCATTACTCACCTTGTGTCTGACACCGATTAAGACCAATGTATTGTAAAACTCAAACGCACCTCCTTTTTCAAAGCTCATCTCCAAGGTTGCAGTTATTCCCTATCGATCTTCTGGTAATTCAAGTCTTAGACATTACACTAATTATTGAAATTAAATAAATAAACACAACCAAATAAACCTCAATACTATAACACATAGACTCTGTAGTTATCTTAAGAACTTATCCCTTTATTTACATATTCTTTTTAACCTATCCACCTAACATTCTTTATTAATTGCCATAAACAACAAATACATACTAAAGGAACAAATCACTCTTTATTGCTAATGTAGTCTCATGCCAATGTAAGAGCTCTGACAACACAATGAACCACCTAAATCATCATGGCTACATGTGAAAACACCGGTTCCCGCTTTTCCTCGCCTAATGAAAACCAAAAATGAATACAATTCAATAAGAAAGACCTACAGCAGAACCACGCTTCGCCCCGGAACAAGAAAAATATTAAAAACAATTATGATACCCATTGACTATCCGACCTCCTCTCTATCGGATTTCGCGGAACTAATACAACGTATCAACAGCGACATAACCAGTATATCCTCGTCACAGGCACATAATCATATCCAAAATTATCAATTAAACAATTCGTTTGATTATTAATCGATTTTACTCATTATGTAAACTTGTTTAGCGGCTTCTCCGTTTGTTAGCGTTTCATCGATAACTCCTCGTACAAAGCCTTCAACCACGTACAATGCTTTTCCGAATAAAGCTATATATTACCATTCATCCGCTGTAAATTTATTAGACATCATTATTTAAAAACTGTAAAGTAGTGCAACGCCATCATGCTATATAATAATAAGCAGATACATAGATCTCTCTCCTTTTATCTCGTCCCTTCGCACTGACATACTCCCAACTCACACTCGGTTCAGTATGTCTCAATATTCTAGAGGAGCAGAAATACCTACTTATCATGCTTATAATTCATATAGCATTGACGCGGCTGCACTAACTTTACAGTTTAAAACGATGTCTAATAAATTACAAGGAAATTAATATATACTTTATTCGGAAAAGCATGTACTGAACTTTGTACAGCAACGAGAAACGCTAACAACGAGAAGCGCTAACAAGTTTACATAATAAGAAAACATAATAATCAAACGAATGTTTAATTTAATTGAGTGATATGTGCTGTGACGATGATATATACTGCGCCGTTGATACTTTATTATTCCCAACATCGATAGAAATCGATAGTCATTATATATTTTTAATATTTTCTTGCCGGGAGCGTTTCTAGCTGTATCTTTCTTATGATTGTTCATTCATCGAAAAAGCGGGAACGTGTTCAAAGCAGAAGTGGCATTTTCAGAGCTTTACATTTCATATAATTCAATAAAGAGGATTTTTCCTTTAATATATTTTTACGCAATTAATAAAAGAATGTTAGGATAGTTAAAAAGAATATTAAAAAAGATAAGTTTAAGGTTAACACACGTTATTTGTTATATTATTTATTTTTTTATTTATTATTTCAATAAATAATTCAAACTTGAATTACCAAAGATGCGATAAATAAATGCAACTTATGACTTTGAAAAATCTTGAGTTTACAATACATTGCTAATCGGTTTAGACACAATGAAGTTGGAAGCTCACAAAATTGGCAAAATTGAAAGTCATTACCGAGCAACTTTTGCAATAATAATATTATTAAAATATAATAAAGAACACTAATAATAATAATAATAATAATAATAATAATAGTATTGAAAGCAGAATCTCGATCTACAGATTCACATCATCTCGACATTATCGAGTAGCCTGACAACGAGAGTTAATGTAAACAGTTTTTGTTGCTCGACTCAATAATAGGCGGTATCGACGATTCTCCTGGATTCCTTCTGAAATCGTCGATGAGGAATCTGAAGGACTGATCGAGAATTGTCTTGACGGTTATATAAGTCACCTTGCGAAAGAAAGTGTGCGCTCTTCTTACGACTCTTCTTATGAGACTTCTTGCGACTTCTTGCGGGTCGCTTACAATTTCCGCGTAGAACTGGAGCTCGCGCGAATAACGTCAGTGTACGGCTTTGTAAAAGAACGATTAAATACAAATTTTCAACTTCTCACTCTGAGTACGCGTCGATATACCTCTTCGCTCTTTCCGATATTCCACTACAATATATAATAAAATTACTGAATAAGTCTGTCAGTAGTAATGACTTATAATTTTGACAATGTAGTTAGCTCAACTTCATTGTATCTAAATCATTTTGCAATTCACTGTATGTATATCAGATTCACTTTTCAATATTTAGTGAAAATTCTCATTTGATGATTCAGAATCTCAATAATTCAGAATGATTCAGAATGATCAGAATGATTCAGAAAAATCATTCTATATGAGTGGAAAGTTAAAAAATTATTGCACATAACTGAAAAAGAGTGACTCGGTGATGACTTATTTTCTTTTTTTTTTATTTTTTTATTATATTTCACTCAAAGAAATTTTGTGAACGGCGTATCGAAAGGATAAAAGTTGCAGCATATAATAACTCGAAAAATAACTCGTTCATCAACGTCGAAACAGTGTCGAATCGCCATCGAAACCGTCAAGTCGACGTCCATTCGACATTGTTTCGATGGCGATCGATGACTTATTTCTCGCTGAGATTAAGTGCATTACGTATTCTCTATGTTTTGCGACGATTTCTCGCCTTCAATTACCGTCGGCTTTCTGACCCAGCTCGAAAGCTAATGTTTGAACGTTGGGCGCCAGGTACGGCAATCCTGTATAATTCGCGAAATGGGTCGCCAACGCTAAAATTTTCCGCTAATTTCCGAAAAAAAAGAAACCTTCCCGTGATCGATTGTCCACACGGGATCGGTTGCTCTTACATATTTTGAATCGGAGAAGGAATTATCCGAAGGGAGTCGAAGGATTTTGGGCAAAAGATCTGCACGCCAATTTTGAGAAGCTAACAAGTTTTATTTTGCGCTGGCGGTAGTAATACAAGAGTACAGGAGAAACCGTAATACGAACAATCTCTTTGGTCTCGCTATATTCCTCTAATGTAATATTCGAAATTATTTGCTAAATGGAGACGATTTTCAAGGGCTATATTTATTTACTTCCTATTGCCGCTTCAATTCGTCCGGCGGGACTACCGACTGACACAGTTGCGATGCTCACACTTGAGAGATCTTGACATCATAATAACTGTGAGATTTAATTAATAAAAAGTTTTTATCAAAAAAACTTTTCTATATATAATATTTTTATATGCTAACAATATATTTATATTATTAAAATTATAATGTATATGTAAAATTATAATGTAATTATAATGTAATTATTATGTAAAATTATAATGTATATTATTAAAATTATAATGTATCAATAGATTTCCACATCACCTAAGAGGTACTATTGCCGATGCGTTTTTTTTTTAAGTGGTATCCCCAATAGCCTATTCCACTAAAGAAGCACTTCAATTAATCCTTTTAAACTTATCCTAACAATTTAATTATATATTAAATTTTTTTAAAATTATATTATATTATAAGATATTTTAAATATTAAAATATATTATATTATAAGATATTTTAAATATTAAAATATATTATATTATAAGATATTTTAAATATTAAAATATATTATATTATAATATATTTTATATTATATTTGTTACTGTATTTATAAAATCAATATTCAAAGAAAATGTTCAGTATTCAAAGAAAAATGTTTAATAAATAAAATTTTATTCTCGTTGACACATTCATAAATATAACGCAAAGATCGCAATCACAGTTGAAACAATTGCATAAATCTAAGACTAGCAAATGTTATCACGGGGAAATCTACAGGTAGACCTCCTAAAAAATTGTAAGTATATATTGACGTCCCTTTTCCTCACCTTTTTAATATCGAGACGTCTTATTGTTTGTAATATTGTACTATGTACTAATTAACGAAAATCATTGTTATATTTTAGTGTTATGTGTCATATGTGTAACGGCATTCGTTTGTATCCTGTTTTACAATTATGTTGAATACCGTGTGTCAACGTTTAATGCGATTCACTTGTATGCATTTTTCCTTATCATTTTTCATCATCATTAGTATCGATGTCATTGGTAATAAGAAATTATATATGATTTCTCAATTGCATAGCATGATTGCATTAAAACCTTTTTTTTCCGTGATACATTTGCTAGTCTATGTGATTCATGCAATTATTTCAACTGTGAGTGCGATCTTGCATTACATTGAGAAAACATATTTCTTTTTCTTTACTAAAAAGTAATACTTATAGTAGATACATGATTTGCAAACTTGTAACACTCTATACATGTATAGAGGTACATTTTAAATGCAACATCATGATACCATGCTGTAATATTACTTCGCACAATGACGGATATATAAGATACAAATAATAACAAAATAAAGAAAGAAAATCGTACATTTCTTAGTTTTCGTAATTATGAATACGTTCGCGAAATTTGAACATTTGTGCTTCTTTTGTACAATTTTATACGTTCTATATTATTTATTTTCTTTATTTTATTAAAACGTATTTTATTTTATTTGATATGTTTGTCCTTTATAAGTTTCCTTTATAAATCTTTTTATTTATTCGATAAATTTTTTAATTTTCTATTGAATATATTATTTGCTTTTATACTATCGTTATTATATCGTGTGCGGGAATATATCTTAACAGTCATTAAAAAATTTTAATGCCTGCATACGATGATTGTAACACTTTTTATGAATGTCAAACCATTCAGCATGCATTTTATTAGTGGCATGTATACCTTCATTTATCATCTTTTCAAGAAGTTGTGTGGATGCCCAGTGATGTTGCCACGAATGATTAAAAGCCATTAACTGTGTTTTAATGATATTTATAAAAAGATTTGTTGGTCGAACTAATTTCGTGACTGTCGGCGCATCTTCATCTGCATTAGGATATTCTCGATATTCGATATATTTTTCATTAGCTGTTACGTCTTCCATTGGTGTTTTTAACATTATTTGACGACAATAGTTACAATCATTTTTTTCAATACATCGTCGTGTTACATATCCTGCAAAGAATGTAATAGCATTTTCATCATAATTACTTATTATATTCATATTTTCAATGTCTACATCATCGTATTCCTCTACAATTTCTGCATGTTTATCGAACAATTCTGTTTCTGAATCAACATCATCATCAACAACAATAACGTCAGCATTATTAACACTTATGCAATGTTCAATCGTTTTCATGAGATGATTCGGCTGATTAATAAGAGCCTCACTTTCAAAACATTGAACGTTGCCCTTATCGCTTGCCAGAATGTAACCCGTAGAAAGAATATGTCTAACAGACAGTCATACCATTCTTGCGGTAGGATTAGGATTAAATCCTCCGCGTTGTCGAAGTTTTGAAAACAAATGTTCCACTGAATCTTGATTACATAAACCTGTTGCAAGTTCAAACTTATCATATTTACGTGAAAGTATCTTATACAAAGTAAGAATAGCTTGTGTTGTAATTGCGAAACCTTTGAAGCATGAAACTTGAAATACTTTATTCGGAAATTTTGACCATCCTGAACACCATTGCACAAAATTAGTCAAAAGTATTTCAATATCAGGATTTTTTTGGGATAATGGCCGTTTTCCACCAAATTTAACTTTAAGGCTATAAGAATTGCAAGCATCTATTACGTTATTCATATATTCAGCAAAATCAGCCGTAGCTTTCCATGTATTAGAATCTAATTCTTTTTCGTCACCGGCTATTTTAATTGCAGCTGCGAATTTATTACTAAATAATTGAAACGCTCTTTTCACGTTTATTGCTTCAAAACTATTTGGACGAATGTGTGCCTCTGTTATATGGGATAATAAATTTGAGCCTCCTTTTGTAGCATTATCGATACACCACGTCTTAATAAAATCTGAATATGATGCAATTATTTCCCCGTTGCAATATATCTTATCATGTATTCTAAGGAAACTAGCTAATCTTTTAACTAAGTGCGGGAAGTCGAAGGAAGCATAATAGTTTTTATTTTTATATATAAAAATGGTGTTTGTACTTCAACACCGAGTTGACTAAACGCAGCTTGATTGCGTACACCTTGATCACATGTCACGAGTTGCACATCAGCACTGTTTCATTTAATTTGTCTAAACATATCTTCACTAATTCAACTATTTCCTTTGATTTTAAAGCATTTCTAACAAGGAAATATGCTAAAGGTTGTCGCCACGGATGATGTGCATTCAAACTATCAAGGCAAAGTACAAATACGCACTTAGCTCTTTCGTTTCTTCTACCTAGAGGTCCTAGATCGACAAGACCTTCTATTTCATCTAATTTTAAAGAATATTCCTCATAACTTTTTATATACATTTCATCCCATTTTAAGGCACACACTCGTTCTTCCTCAGGTATTTGCGATATTTTTTCTTTTAATTTTTTAAATAAAAAATCGCAAAATCCCGGTTTTATATCATACTCTTCTAACCATCTTCTAACTGTTCGCTGTCCGGGAAAATTGCAACCTGCTTTCTTTAAGCGACAAAATGCTGACGCTGAATAATAATATAATTGCTTAGAATAATTGCTTAGATTGCTAAAGCATTTTTTCTTCCTCTGTATATTGTATGCGCGGAATATGCAGTTGCAAATGTATCATACTTTTTGCAACAGGATTAAATTTTTGTTTATTTATCAAATTCTTTAATATTTGTTTTTCCGACTTTTGACTTTTACACTTCTCACGCGCTTGTGTCATATATCGCAACTGATAATTTAAACGTTTAATTTTTTTTTCGTAAATTAAGATTTTCTATTCTTAAAGCCTTGATAATTAAATCTGGATTGTTATCTGGATTTTCTTTACTTTGCATGCATTTTTCCTTACGTTTCACATTCTCACGTGTGTGTGGTTCTGGTTCCAAATGCATCCATTCCATGACATCTTCCTCTTCTGCAGTAATGTCGAAAAGTATAGTTCCAGATCCATATGTTCGTACTGCAGACTGTTGAAGTTCTTCTTTTTCTAATATAATATTTTGGTGATTGGGTAAAGATAATTCTGCAACGTCCCTTTGTACCTCTCTTATTTCTATATTATCTTTATATGCAGAAGAGGCATCTTCGTCGTACGGAATTGGTACGGCATCTCTACGCAATTTTATTTTTTGTGGGTTTTTAAAGGACGTCACAACAAAATGATCTTCGCACAATCCCGCAGCTCGAAGGGTATTCGGAGACCATGTCTCCAACTTAGTATTTCCTGTAACAAAAAATAAAAAACAAGCGATTACGCGTTTATTTCTGACTTCCGTAGCAAGAGATTTGTATATGTATTCCAATAGAATAATTGTGTATTATACAGTAAGCATCATGAAATGAAGAATTTTGTGATGGTTGCACTAAGATATTTGGCATCAAGTCATGGTTTCGTCTAAATATAATTTAAAAATAATATTTGTTCTAAATATTACACATTTCTAATTTAGGATTTTTAGTTTTTCTTTGGATATCATTATATCAATTATTTTTATATTTAATAATTAATAATAAAGCATTTAATATTTACATTATATTTATATTAATAATGAAATTATAAGTGTCAGTTTTTCATACTACAAAGCAACAATCACATTTTTCAATATTTAGAGCATTTTCAGACAAAAAAATTGCAATTGGGAAATTATGAAATAACTTTAATAAAATAAGAAAAAGAGTTATAGGTGAATGTTATATAAATATTTCAATAATCTTTGTATTTATTAACGTTTTATTACATTATTTTTAAAAACCAACTTAATTTTTTACTGAAAAATTATAAGTACTGTACAGGGTGTCCCGAAATTAAATGTCAAAACTTCAAAAGCGTGTAGAGGATCGATAAAGTAAGAAAAAAGTCCTTTACAGATTTGCTCGTTTTAACTTCCTTGTGAAGAAAATAAAAGAAAAACAAAAAAATGTTTATTTAATATTTACACTTATTTTTTTATTAATTTGTTTACACTTATTTATTGCTTTCCTTAATAAATAGATTGTTCAAAATGTTGACTTTTTGCAGCAATGCAAACATTGCATTTATTACTGACAGCTTGTATTGCAGCCAAACACTAATCTTATGATATTTGATGCACAGCAGCCACGATTCGATTTCTTAGCTTAGCCCCCCACACAAAGAAATCCATAGATGTTAGATCGAGTGATTGTGATGGCCAAGATATAAAACCTCAACGTTCAATCCATTGTCAAAAAATCTAAAATAAGTTTTATCTGAAATAAAATTTCAGTGAAATCTTGCTTCCACTGATGAGAAATAATAAAATATAAATGGAACAAAAGAAAGAGATTTGTGTGCAGTGACACAGTCAATATTTGCAAACTGCATCAATAACATGAACAATCGCTGTTATTCACTGATTCTTTTAGCGAAATTTTTTGCAGTGCTATATTTAGAGCAAAAGCTCTTATTACAACTATAATGTTTCAATAAAGAATGCACTGATTATATTTTACAGAGTATCGCGCGAATTGTGAGAATTTTGTGGTACTGAGATTTAGAATGCAACGTTGTTAAAATAATATGTAATATTAGAATGATAATAAGCCGAACAGTTGCAATTACAAGGTATTTCAAACTTTTTTACCATTTCAAAATTGAAACAGCAAAAAACGGTGAAATATTCCTTTTACTGATACAATAAAAAACATTTTTACTGATTCACTTTAAGAGAATACATATACGAATCTGCCTTTCTTTAAAAAAAAGGACGTTAATATATGAAACAGTAAGATCCCTGCGAGGAATGATTCGTCGATCGACATCGAAAGCCACATAACACAAGATCAAGGAATATGCTAGAGACTTTACGAAGTTTGGAAGACGTTTGGAAGTCTTCAGATTTCTTTCGGACGTTCTTAGGACGTAAAACATCCTCTAGACGTCTTTCGGACGTTCTTGTGATCGCGTGCTGTCTAGGAACGACGTCAGTTAGATGGTTGCTCAATTATCAATTATCAATGATATATGGCCTTTCATTACATTCTCTAAGTTTCAATTGTTAATTTAACGATTCCTTTCACAAGTCAAATATTAACATGCTGATTTGAAACATAATGCGAAAAGCTCGAAAATAAATGCGAAGCAGAGAAGAGATTAACAATGAATGATTATTATTTAATATGCAACTTACAGTTAAATGGACGTCAATTCGACAAGTCATTCTTCGCTGAGATAAAGATCTACCTGTATTGTATATCCATTGATGATATCTTGCGTCGTTTTGCATGGGAAACCTGAATAGGCGCTTTCCATTACATTTCCCATTACTGCAATTTTTGTACACACAGGTATTTGAATAGCGAACTGCACGGAACTGATTTGACATTGTATATTAATTTAGAATATATACAGTGTTATACACTGTATGAAAAAAAATATGAAAAAAAAGAAATCACAACACGTGACAAGAAAAAGAAAAAAAAGAAGAAGAATAGACGCGATTCAACACACGCGTAAGCACACGCGATGTTTATATATAATCGCGTTAAGGAAAAGAAATATGAAAAAAATAAGTGTTGTGAAATCTCGTTGACTCGCTAAGATAAGAAACACTGAAAATCCGCACAAGAACGAGAATCGTTAGAATACGGATTACGAAGTGCAGTCGTAAAGCTCGCGAGTACTGATGACTGTCGCCGATAGATTGCCACGCCGCTCGTGTCAAAATACCTCTCCGAGGGGAGAGAACGTTGAGCGTCGCGCTTCTGTTGTTTCAAAGCCAGCAGATAATCACGATTGAACACTCGTAAAGTCAACCGAATTTTAAACATCTCGTAGAAACAAGTACTTCAGCTCATCAATATGAATGTAAAGGAAAGTAACCGAAACAGCCAAAAACCTCCTACAGAAAGGAAGAGATTTGAGCAGAAATTCATATTCAGTAGCTTCGAGACATTAAGTCAATTAGACATTCCATGTTAATGTAAGTTGCATATTAAATAATAATCATTCATTGTTAATCTCTTCTCTGCTTCGCATTTATTTTCGAGCTTTTTGCATTATGTTTCAAATCAGCATGTTAATCTTTGACTTGTGAAAGGAATTGTTCAATTAACAATTGAAACTTAGAGAATGTAATGAAAGGCCATATATCATTGATAATTGATATGAGCAATTTCAATCTGTTCAATCGAAGAACGTTCCATTGTGTAGGTTACAATTGGTTATATAGATAATATTTATAATCATAACATCGTGAAAGATGCCGATGATTCAAAAACACTAAGATTTAGTTTCATAATTAATTTTAACTGGAGTTTAAGACTTATTGAGACAAACTTGCATAGTCGTATTGTTCATATGCATAACTGAAGTAGAACTAATAATTATATAAAAGTAAAGATGATGTCAAAATTAAGTCAAAATAATTTTGACGTTATCTTGACCTTTGATGATTACTTGTTCTAGAGAAGGAAACAGATTAATTAAATATAAAATATGTCTAATATAAAAGGCACGCTTGTATGGATTATGATTGGTTGATTTTCTTGCGCATATCAATAATGCGATTATGTAATTTTGTTTAGATAGGCTTTTAAAGAGTTGTCTTATTCAACCCGACAAAAAATACGTATATTTCGTTAATTTTTTTTGCGGAAGCGAAAAAGATCACATGATTAAAAGATTACGGGTTTTGACAGTTTGCTTAATGATGTTTAAAGAATATATATACATTTTTCTACAAGTATGTAAGGTTAAAAATATATAAAATATTGCAGTAAAAGCAAAGAGGTTGCAAATAGACGATTCCAAGGAATTTCTAAATGTGTGTGATTTAATTTTTCACAATTATTTTAAGTAGTTTTTTATTTTCTATAAGTATAGCTATCGTCTGAACTACAATCGGAACACAAATAATAAAATGGTAGCTATTAGAACAAAAATCGTCTATTTCTGGCCTCTCGGTAAAGTTTAATAAAAAATAATAATTATTAATGAATTTGGTTAATTGTAATTAAAATGGTAAAGAGAAGTCTATTTTATAATGCTGCCAAGTTGCAAGTCGATTGGTCAAATAGTTATTGAGATATCGTGCGCACCGTGGAACCTCCTTGCTTTCATTGCAATATTTTTCATATTTTTAATCTTATATGTAGAAATTTATATACATTCTTTACAAACATCACATTAAACAAACCCTCAAAACAAAAATCCTGTAATCTTAAAGAAACAGGATATTAATCTAAAAAATAGAAACGATCAGAAATAACCGCTCGGTATTTCTAATATTAACGAATTATATTCCGGTTAAAATAATATAAATCGTATAATATATTCCGATTAATATAATATAAGTCGTATAATATATTCCGGTTAATATAATATAAGTCGTGAAACTGGACCTAAGTAAGACTTACGTTTAAGCGAATGTTCTCTTGAAACTGAAAACATTAATAATAATAATAATGATAATTATATTTCTATTTATCTTTTTTCTATACTATCTAACTATCTATCTATCTATTTCTCTATATCTATCTATCCATCTATCTATCTATCTATCTGTCTATCTATTTATCCATCTATATCTATCTCTATATCTATCTATCTATCTATCCATTTATCCATCTATCTTTTTTCTTCCTATATATCATTGCAACCTATCCTGTTCTATCCATATTTCTTGCAAATGCAAACAATGAATATTACATTAATTTTTATATTAAAATATATTTTTTATACTATAACATGCTGAATTAATAATTAATAAAATTCAACAGGTTATACTATAAAAACAAACACTTACGTAAAAGAATTATTATATTATTAAAAAGTTTGCATTTATTTTTTGACGGAGATCACCATTTTCTCGCGGTTTCCGTTGAGCAACAATATGCACGTTATTTATTCTTATCTATTATCTATTCGTAAAATTAAATAATAAAGTCGTAATTGAAATATGATAATAAAACTAATTTCTTTTTTTACTAGACTAAATTTATTTTTGCTACGAAAAGAAAAATGTAACAATGGAATATCTTTTACAAAACAAATAACATTTCATTTAATTTTTAATTTAAATTTATTAGCATAAATAAATTATTCTGTCATATACTTTAATAACAAATCATTTTTAAAAGATGTATATATTGGCTAAGAGTAGATTTCTATTAACTTTTCATCTCTCATTATAATTCTCTCTTCTTTATTTGGGCATTAATACTAAATATTCTTTATATACATATACACTATATATGTGTCATTTATTTATATATATATTGTCATGCAATTAATATATTTAATCAAGCCGTAAGAACACGAGAAGAGAGGAAGAGCGAGCAAGTGCGCGAGAGAGAGAAAGAACGAGCGAGAGAGAAAAAGAGCGAGGTATAGGAATAGCGAGAAAAATCTCGCGGCTCACGCAGTCAATAAGCTAAACGAGCGGGAAAGAAACAGATAATATGTCGACGCTCGTCTAGTCTCCCATATGCTACCTCGCGTGCGTGAAAAATAATTCCTCGCTTCGCACGTTCCCTTGACACGAGACGCTACCGCGTCTTTTGACGTTTCTGAAGCGTGAAAGATGAAAGAAAAGCGGAGAGATGTTCGCTTAGCGATAAAATCGCCGCTACCTCGCCTCGTGCTTACTGCCGCGCGCCGCTCAGTAGTGAGACAAAGACGGAACGATTGTCTGTCGTCTGTCTTTTTCTAACCTACTATCCATTGAATGGAAGTAGTACGGACACGAACCTAGGCGCATTTTACTTTTATCACCGCGAAAGTGCACCTAGCGGACGTAGTTTAGGCGCATTTTGGTCAGATGGCGTATTTAAAATGCGCCTAGCCGTACCCCCGAAATACGGCCAGTGGCCGCTCTTATTCTTCTCTCTGCTTATACTGTAGCATAAGCCCATAAGATAGGTAAAGAGAATTGTATTGAAATGCGAGGAGCGACTGTGCCTAAGTTTCATTGGTTACAATAGTGCGCATATTCAGAGCGTGTGATGCAACGACTTGGCTGTCACTGGCAAATAGTAAATGTAACAAAATGATAAGAACTATTTACACTGACAGTATTTTGCAGAGGTTATGCATGTCTTTTTTTTCATAATTTCACTCACACACAACTTCATACACATCTATGTATGTATCAAATACTTACACAACGGCACAACCAGCAATTAGATTTAGGCACAGTTTAGCTCGTCGAACCGTCCCGCAATGGTTATCCCCCCGCAACTCTATGCTCTGTCCCTATATTCCTACGTCTATGAGATATACCAGAGAGAAACATGAAAGCGACCAACACAGCGTTTTCGGCGACACCGATTTTTCGCACTGGAAATGGGCGCCATCTGCATCCATTTTGAAAGGGGAACTACAACGATGCTACATCCACTTTTAGGTCTCGACGGTAAAACCTGCATCTGGTGGCTGTCCGTGCTACATCCACTTTCAGGTGGTTTATGTCCGTGCTACAACCATAATAGCGTACTTGACAAGCACGGTCTCGCGCATTGTTATGCATTTGTAACATGAATTAAAATGTTAACATGCGCAAAAAAAATAAGAAATGGGATTGTATATGATTAATATCATGAATATTATATACGATTTATATCGATATATAAATACATGATAATAAAATGATACTTTGTGTGTACCCAAAATTATTTTTCCAAAATATTTCAGCGTTACATTAGTATTTATTTATACTCCGACAGGCATTTTTTAGTGCAGTTATGTCCGTGTGCATGTATTGCATTGAAAGTGTGCATATACGCACACGCACGCACACACACGCGCGCGCGCGCACGCACGCACGCACGCACGCACGCACGCACGCATGCACGCACACACGCACAGTTTCTTTTATAAAGAAATGGAAAATAAATATGGAATTATATAATAATAATTTATTTATTTCTTAATTCATATCTCATCCTTGCGGCTTTGATTATAATAATAATATCCTAGCATAAAATGTATTCAAAAATATTATTTCACATTCACGAGATTTCGTCGTGAATTCTGCTTTGCATGCATTTACATATAACACACGGCCGCGTACCTCCGAAATGAGTTGTTACTTATCGTTGTTAAGAAGTAAACGTCTTTTAGAGCTCGTTGTATCTCTTCCCGTGCGCTCATTCGCTTATACATTTTAATTACAGAGTAAATGTTGAGAAAATTACAAAATGATATAACTTTTTTTATTATTTTCACCCATTCTATTTGTACACTGCGGCTACTTCATGAATTACCGAAATCTGCCCATACTGAACAAATATCAAAAATACATCCAATGGATATCCTATAGATATCACGATATCTAGAGAATATTCATGACATGCATATTGGATATTTGTTCTATATGGATATATATCAATGAAATCCACAAATTTTACAACGTTTCTCGTTCGAATAACATATAGTAAGTTTTTCTGCTGAACACAGTCAATATGAACGAAGCATCTTAAAATAAAGTAAAGATGATTTTATATACAAAAATTATATTAAATAAATAAATGAAAATTATACACACAGATACATACATACAAATGTTTTTCATTTCATTTCTGTTGCAGGAAATACTAAGTTAGAAAAATGCTCTTCTCACTCCCTTGGATGCGCGGGATTGTGCGAAGACCATTTCAATGATGCATAATTTCTGACAAATACGAAGAAACGTTTAAAATTGGATGCAGTTCCAATTCATTTCGAGAGCGAACATGTTAATGAAAATGTAGAACAAGTGAAGAAAAAGAGACATATAGAAGTGGAAAAACTCCCAGAAGAAGTAGAAATCGGAGAGAACACTATACCAACTGTTCTTACAAGTCATATTTCGGAAATATTAATATAGACGAGCAATTAATAGAACGGTATCCACTTTGAACATATGACACATATAACATAATTAGTCTGCGAATAATCGATAGACCTTTAAGAGAAAAGCTCGTACATCGAAAAGACGTGATTTCGCCTTTGTCGCCGAATTGAAGTACCGGATCTCGGACAGTCGCAGTCGAACGTGCTAGCAGGATAGAGAGACAAGCTTTTCGAGCGAGAAGGATTGTGTTGTTTTTCACTACTACTTGTAATATCTGGACGCGAGTGCGTTACAAGGATTATTGTACGAACGCGCGTTTAACGCATGCCGCATTCAAGAGAACAATTCGTCCGACGAATAATGCCGCACGACGCGTCATGTGGAGCGTGATCACGAGTCTCTCTCGGTCTTGTCTCTTCTGCCAGAACGTTTCAGAAATAAGCAAATCTTCCTGTTCGAACCTCGAACAACTACACTATCATGAAACAAAGCTTTCAAAATATTTAGAGAAGGAAACAACCCAGTCGACACAGAACATTATATTTATGTTAAAATTTCGCACTCAACAATATAAATGTAATATAACACACTTGGTGTTGAGTGTGAAATTTTAATATAATGTAACTAATGCTCTGTGTCAACTGGGAATTACCACCTGCTCTTATTACGAATTACGAATGTAACAAGAAGTAACACGAATGTAACAAGAGATAATAATTCGGATAATAATTAGAAGATGCAATTTTTTACAAAAATATTTATAGAAATGCATATGTACAAAAAAAGAATCATGTGCTGTTGAACGAGATATAAGTTTGTGCGCGATGCCGTGTTTCTCAAACTCGCAATTATAGGCGTACCACAGACACGAACCGCCAGTAAATGGGCGTAGAACGGACACTCACCAAATAGAGACTTTGAGAGAATTGAGAGATCTAATATTTGGAAAGTCCGTTTTTTATCACGGTAGGGAAATTCTTATGGATACCCGCGTCCCTTGGGGGGGTTATGCCGGACTCTTACCGGCTAAAACCCCACCGGGGTGTCTGCCAGTGGGGCGCGTCAGGGGAACTACGCCAGCACTCCTTCTCCGACACCCCAGCCCTGGAGCTCTCAAGGAACCCCTCGCCCAAGTGCCCCTTTAGGAGGGAGGCGCGGCGCCCTGATCAGTTATCCGGTCGGGTTGGTTTTCTGACCTTATTGGAGGAAAGGGGGGACACTCATCCTCTCTTCTAGCCCTCCTTTCATGAAGGAGCGCGGGGGAGTGGGGTCCGTCCCCAGACGGGACACCCACTACCCCTTTTCCTCCCTTACCGTCGCACAGGCGAGGCAGGCTCTAGGCCTGTCGCCCCCCTCCCCTGCGCGGACGGAGGCGGGCCCGAGGCGGTCGAGGAGGCCCCCGAAGGATCGGGGGTGGCTCCTCGACCGACGCCACCTCGGGCCCGCTGTCGAAGCCGGAGGAACTGCCCTCTCCGTCACTCCCTGCGACGGGTGCCAGGGCGGCGCTTCCATTCGGCGACCTCCTTGCGGGACATAACGTCCTCCGCAAAGGAAGCTGCCGCCGACCAGATCTTCTCGCTCCCGCACATAGCTTGAACCATGCGCGGGAGCGAGAGATCCTCCCCGGCGTAATCCACCGCCCAGGCGAGGACACGGCTCCTGGTCCCATGATTCGCATGATACCAGCGTATGGTGCATCGTGCCTTCAAGCACCGAGTAGGGGTGGCACCAAGTGGTGGGCTCCTTCTGGATCTGGTGCAGGAACCGACCAAAACACACATGGCCTGCACCAGTCGGAACGAGAGTCCGCGTCCCTGTTTGCTCGCCATTTCTGCGAGACAGGGGCGGACGGCCTCGGCCGTTCGGAGCCTGGGTCCACGAGGGTCGGTCAACATGGTCTCCTACCGCGTCATGACCGCTCTGGCCTGGGACTTCAAGGCCGCCAGGTCCCTGGCCAACACTACTTCCATTTCCCCGCGGAGCTCACGTACTCTCCAGTAAAGGGTACATCGCTCTACGGCGATGAGCTCCACGGGGATGAAGTCGGCCAAGGTCGTCGCCGCCATATACGACACGGTGTAGAACGCCCGGATTGCCCTTATGATCACCGACCACAGCGCCTGATGTATCATGCACTTGTAGCGGTCACTGGCCATAAGCAGGGGCACCCCGTAGAGGGCGACCGAGAGGACCACATCGATGTATAGGCGGCGAGCGTGCTACCCGGGGCCCTCCTGGGTCTGCATCAGCCTGGCTAACGCCAGGCTTTTCGGACCTGGGAGGCCAACCACCTAAAGTGCGGCCCAAAGGCCGTCCAATATCAGGCCCAAGTATTTGATATTGGACCCGATGCAGACGCGGATTCCGTCCACCGAGACCTGAGGCTCCAACGGCGCCCCACGATTGCTGTCGTGAAACAAGACGGCCTCCGTCTTATGGGACGCCACCTTCAGTCCCAGGCTCCTGATGGAGCCCACCATCGATGCCAGCGCCGCCTCCGCTCGGAGGCGGGCATCCCCCACCCACCACTAAGGTTTCATCTACGTAGCAGATGGCGTGGCAGCCGGAGGGAAGGGCGAAACGAAGCAACTGGTCGAATGCGATGTCCTACAGCAGGGGGTCGAGAATCGACCCATGCGGGACACCGCATTGCATAGTCCGACGGCCTTGGACCTCGCCTCTCGTTGAGTAGACGAGATCCCTGTCCCCGAAGTAAGCCGCTAGGATTTACCGGAGATAGACGGGCACCCCGTGATGTTCGAGGACCTGTCCGACTTCCGGCCAGGGCAAGGTGTTGAAGGCGTTGGTGATGTCCAGGGACACCGCCAACAACACCCCGCCCCCTCCTCCACGACTACACGGGTCAGCTCCCGAACCCGCTGGACTGCGCTCAGCGTGGAGCGTCCGGGCCTGAACCCGTATTGTTGGTCGTGGTGGTCCGGTCCCTCCAGGGACAGATGTTGGACGAGGCGGTCCGCGATGATCCTCTCCAACATCTTACCCGCCTCATCCAGCAGGCAGATCGGCTTACAGGCCAATCAAGTCTTAAAGGATAGCAACCTTTGACTTTGAGAGACCACCAGCTTGTACCACTAGGTACAAGTAACAATGCCTCTCTCTGTAGTCGCCATGCGCTCGGGATAGCACTAGAGATGTCGCTTCCGAACGACATCTCTTAACGTTATCTAGGGAGGGGAGAGTGTCGTGAATGTAGAACGTCAAATAGCTCAGTGATTTAGAGCAGTCGCTCGGCAAGCGAAAGACCCGGGTTCGATTCCCGGTCTAGCGACTACCGCGCTCTCGATATTTTTCTCTCTTCGGAACGAAAATAAGATGCAGGTCCCGAACGCACGGCATCCCGTTGCCACCTAGTACGCCCTCCTTTTTTCATGATTAAGGCAGATTGGCCTGTAGGCCGACGGACTCTCGGGTGCTCTGCCCTCCTTCGGGAGGAAGATCAGTTTGGCCCTCCTCCAGTCTGGGGGGAATACCCCTTCCTTAAGACATTACGTGAACAACGTCCGGAGCTTTGCCCCTGGCCCTGAGCTTCTTCCTGGCCCTGGCGAACTCCTTTGGGGTCACCTCCAGCTCCTCGTTCCAATCTCCGTCCCGTTATTCAGGGACGGGGGGATCTGGGGAGGTGCCCTGCCCACTCTTGGGAAGAGCGTGTCCGGCACCCCCTCCCGAGGACCCGGGGTTCGAGAACCTCCGCTGGCGAGGGCGCCCACGGTCGAATTTTACCGACCATTCTTTTATAGGGGCGCCCCCACGGATCCTCGTTCAGGAAGTCCACCAGTTTCTGCCAGGCTCTCTTCTTCGGCTCGGCAATGGTAGCTTTGAGGGCTTCCCTCGCTCAGAAGTAGCCGTCTTTCGTCCCTGCGGCTTCTCCGTCGCGTCGCCGGGTACGGGTATAGACGCTTCTTGCGTGGACAGAGGCTCGCCGCAACGCGGCGCCGCCCAATCGACCACGGCCCTGCCCCGGGGATCCGCTTGCTGGGGACTACATCCCCACTCTATAGCATGGACGTTGAAGTCCCCGGCGACGATGACGGGTCGAGGGTGGCACAGTCACACCACTCCCCCGACCTCGTCGAGGATCTCCTGTATGCGGGCAGGGCCTCCTAATGTACGATTCTTGCGGGGGGGAGATAAACCCACCACGGTAACAGGCCCCTAGTCCACTGCCACATACGAGGTTCTCATCACCCTGAGTACACAGAGGGGACCCCGTCGCGGGACGGGCCACCATGGTTACCGAACTGTCTGGGCTGCCAGACAGTCGGAGTTACTGACCGGCACCCAGCACGGCTCCGTGGCCACCGCCAGTCCGGTGTTCCGCAAACCTCTGTATAAAGAGGTCTTGGGCCCGGATGCCACGATCGAGGGTGGCCTGTAGAACTCGGAGGGGCGTGAAGACTAAGCCTCCATCGCCTCCTCCAGGCGGTCTACCTCTGTCCCTTCAGGCGCTAGACTGATCTCTCCCGAGGGGACTTCTGCCGCGATGGCCTTGTTCGTCGGTGTCTCTGCAGAGGCTTCGGAGGTTCCTACCTCGGTAGCCCCCTCCTGTGGAGAGTATGAGGGGGAGCCGTCCGTTGAGAGGGAGGAAATCGGAGAGGGTGCACCATCCAATCCTCCCACCATTTCTACATCAGTTGGGGGTGAAGCATAGGGCTCCACCCGCCTTACCTTACCGGCGGTTTCCTCTGTTGAAGGAAGAGCGCCTTCTGTCTCACCCTCCTCCAGGTGGTCCCTCATTGGGGGGGAGCGTCTTCAGTCGCCCCGTTTTCCTTGGCTCCCTCCTCGGCTTTGGTTCCTGGACGGTGGCGGCGGCTGCGGGCCCGACATTTGATCCAGGCTTCTTCGTCGGGGAGACTCGCCCAGTACCCCCGTTTGCTGCACGGAATCTCCCAAAGGAGGGGAGCGCTCCCTGCCTCCCCCCGGTTCCGGCTCCTCCGTGTTTCCTTTTTCCTATCCCTCTCTTTTTTCCTCCTCTTGTAGGGGGTTCGCAGGCCGGCTCTCCCACCTTGTGGCCGGCCGGCCTGCCAGCGTCGGCGCACACAGTACAGTGCGCCGAGGTCGCCTCGCATGCCTTGGCCGGGGTTACCGCAGCAGTAACATTGACCGCTACGGTCGACGGCGCTTGCACACTGCTCGCACACGTGGCTACGTTCCAGACACCTGAAACACACCACGACGCAAGCAGGCAGCGTCGCTACTCCAACGCGGGTCAACCCCACCCGGACCCGCTTCGCCGCGACGATCTTAACGGCCTCTGCCTGTGGACACCGTACCACAATGGCTGCGACCCCTCGCTGGGAGACTTTCAGCTCACCCACGGACACTTTCTCGGGTGAGCATCCCCCAACTCGGGACACGGCAGCCATCACCTCCTCGGCCCCGGTCGTCAAGTCCAGACCGGTGAGCCGCAGAGCGGTAACCTTCATCGGCCTTTGGACCCGATATCCGGGGCCTTTCTCCTCCGCCGGCTGGCGGAGTTTGTCCGCTAGCCGATCGGCACCCGCCCCCGCGCTGGAGCCAGGCACTTCGATCAGACCCCCGTGAGGTCCTGGTGGACCTTCAGGGATCCAGGGATCCCGAGGTCCACCTGATCGATTCGGCACCTGGCTTCCAGCATAAACTCTTTATAAAAGTCCCGGGGGCAGGTTACAATGACGGCCGCCGATCTGGGCGGCCTCAGTCGCCTCTGATCTGCGTAGCTGCCGGTCCCCCTTTCTTCGGTTGGGCTACGGGCTGAGGAGGGGGGTTGTTCCTCTTCTTCGCCTGCTCCTTCTCTTTCTTCTTCTCCAGCTTCCCCACAACCCTCGACCACAACTCCGTTACCGGAGTCGCCGAGGGTTGGGGAGTGTGGGAGGGGGTGGCTTTGGTAACCGCAGGGAGGAGATCCGGCCTGGGTCCCCTTTGACCTGGTGCTGGGGCCGGTTTTAAAAGGGAAAAAGGAAAACAGGTTAAAATGTCAAACAATTAAAGTGTAAAAGAAATAAATAAAGACGAGTGCTTTAAGCTGAAATATTTGAACACTGTAGGTCGTACACAAGTACCATAGCATTGATCCTTTGCAGGGTCAAACTGATCTTAGTATAAATTAAAATTTTCAATACCGACATTAAAAATTAAGGAAGCACAAACTACACTAACTTATTATAAGTCCAGCTCACGTTTGATTTTTTCAATACTGTTATTTGATCCTCTTATTTGGACTCGGATTTCTGGAAAGACTCGGATATCTATTTTAATTATAAAAACCTGTTTTTGCTTAGTTTTTCCTTTTTTGCTTTTATATCTTTTTTATACTTTCTTCCGTTTTTACTCATTTAACCCTTTCATTATGGCTGATTATCTCCCAGAAGAAAAAGTTGCCATGTTACTAATTCTTGGTGAATGTCGAGGCAATTACCGTCAAGCAGCTACTTTCTGTCGAGAACGATATCCAGAACGACGACATCCAAGTCACAGCACGATTAGGGACATTCACTTAAGAGCTCAACAAGATCACTTAGTATGACATCTACAAAAGCAAAACCCGCCGTACTAAGGTCACCGCTAGGTGTCCCCCTGCTTATCTTATAACTTTTGTCTAAGGCATTTTCCGCTATCGTCCCTACTTGAGAAGATATTCCCGTGGATGGATTAAAATGGCCCACCTATATAAACTAAGTTTCCGGGTTTCACACATGGATGGCGCTAACGACACATGTAGACAGCATACATGTCTGAAGTTGTGTTTTTTTATAGCTTGGAAATCTGCTAACAATAACCAGTCGTAATACCAACACATATCGTAACGCAGAAATATTTTTTCTAACAATGAAGATGTCGAGTTTTGTGCCAAACAAACAGCATTTACGGGAAACTTTGCTTTTCTGCTTTAACTTGAAAAAAAGTACAGCTGAAGCACATCGTTTGCTTGAGGAGGACTACGGCGAACATGCACCATCGAAAACTACCTGTGAAGATTGGTTTAAACGCTTCAGAAGTGACGATTTCGACACTGAGGACAAGGAGCGCTCCGGAAGACCAAAAACAATTGAAGACGCCGATCTACAAGCGTTATTGGATGAAGATGATACGCAAACACAAGATCAACTTGCGGAGGCATTAAACATGACTCGCCAAGGTATTTCCAAACGTTTACATGCCATGGGAAAATTCAAAAGGAAGGAAAATGGGTGCCACATGAGTTGACTGAGAGACAGATGGAAAATCGAAGAGCCACTTCCGAAATTTTGCATTTGCGGCATGATAGAAAGAGTTTCCTGCATCGAAATGTTACTGGCGATGAGAAGTGGATATATTTCGAGAATCCCAAACGCAAAAAATCGTGGCTCTCACTTGGCGAAGCATCAACATCGACGGCACGACCAAATCGCTTCAGAAAGAAGACAATGCTCTGCGTTTGGGACCAGAAAGAAATCTGTACTATGAGCTGCTGAAACCGGGCGAAACTCTCAATGGGCATCGCTACCGACAACAACTGATCAATTTAAACCATGCATTGCTCGAAAAACGGCCAGAATGGGACACGAAACACGAACGAGTGATATTGCAGCACGACAACGCTCCGTGTCATCGCACTTCCATCGTCCAGGACACCATCGAAACGCTGAAATAGGATCTGCTACCGCACCTGCCGTATTCGCCAGACCTGGCCCCTTCCGCTTATCACTTGTTCCGGTCGATGGCGCATGGCTTGGCTGGGCAACACTTGGCCAATTTCGAAGAAGTGCAAAATTGGTTGGATGAATGGTTTCGGTCCAAAGACGCGTCGTTTTATCGTCGCGGTATTCATGTATTGCCAGAGAGATGGCAAAAATGTGTAGCTAGCGAGGGACGATACTTTGAATAAACCATTTTTTGTATTTCTCTTGAAGTCTTCCATTTTTCATTGATCAAAAAAACCCGGAAACTTAGTTTCGCACCTAGTATATAGGATACGCGTATCCTATTTTAACTTTCGCATTAAAAAATCTCGAAATCTTCGAGGTCGATGAAAAATGTTTCAGAAAAAAGTTTTAAGGATGAGGGGCATACACCAGTGACCTTGACCTTGTCCTTGAGGTCAAAGTTTAAGATAATTTGAAGGTTAAAGTTATTTTTTTTAATGGAAACCTATATTTTTTACTACAGAAATGAAAGAGCGGGAAATTTTACATTCAGATATAGTACATACTTACAGTCTGTTATGACCTTTAGGAGTCATTTCAAATTCAAACAACAATTTCAAGTATCGCACGCGAAATTGTCCCCAAGTTATCGCGATAGTTTCAGACAAAAGTTGTAGAGGTCCGAGCGAGTAAATCATTGGTGACCTTGAGGTTATGTCAAAGTCAAGTTAATTTTTTTAATAGAGACGCCCATTTCTGATTGCAGAAATGTAATCTACGAAAAATTTTATGTTCAGATATATTGAGTTGTTATGGAGTGAAGTTTATCCCTAAGAGGCTTTTGAAACCGACACTGTTATTTAGAGCAGAGCTGGAGACGATCTGCACATTTCGGGCGAAATTCAAGAGGTGACAGCCGTTCCCCTACCACTGCTCCGCGCTCAGCGGCCGAGGCGACAATCGCGATGCATTCAGGTCCGTCGCTGTATAAGAAATCAGCTGGAGCACATCCTCGCATCATATTATCATTAAAATTTTTTCCTCGTCTAATAATCACTTTAAAATATATATGTTTTATATATATATATGGGTCATTCCACGTCAGAACGGCCACCCGCTTGCCCAAAACTGTATTGAACTAAATCTAACTTTTGATACACCAAAATTTAGCTTAAAGCTTCTAGTTTTTAATGCCATGTGGCGATTTTGGAAAATGTCAAATAATGACCTTGATTTCGTCGGTCAAATAGAAAATGGTGAATTTTCTTTATTATTTCCTTATTCAAAGCTCTGCTATTTCTTGCACATGATGTGCAAAAGTCGTTTTAAATGTAATTTTGCCCGCTGAATCCGAATGTGAAGTCAAGAAACCAAAATTATGCTTTTGCAAAGAACTATTTAGTTTTTATTAGTATCCACTTCTGAAAGATGAAAATAGTGTTATTATTTTTAGTAGTGCTTTCTTCTCTTGTTAATACATTTCTATAACATTAACAAATTATTGTATTCCATATAGCTATATTATTTGTCAGGATCATTTTTCAATGATTTGTCAATGAAAAAGCTTTTTGCGTTTATACAGGGTTAAGACTGTCTAAAGATTATTTTCCAAAGCTCGCATTACTTTTTCTTTTTTATTTTTTGTTTTTTTTATATTTTTTGTTCTTTCTTGTTTTTTATATTTTTATATTTCTTTTTTTATATTTTTGTTTTTTGTATTTTTGCACGGTTTAATGTCAAATTTAGCATTTTTATCTGTTCTTTTTAGAACATTCTCTTGTACGCCAGTGAGGTTTTGTAGACTCCGCGGCTGAGAACGTAGATGTTCATCAACGTTCGTTATCCAGAGGCCCGGAGCTTCTCTCTTGGTTGTTCCAAAACTTACGTCCCGCATTCGCGAGATTTGTATGCCGAGACTTACGTCTCGGCAGACCTCACAAAGTATTAACGTTAGTCGAATGTTCACGGTATCGTACATGCCTCTGCGCTCATCTCTCTCCACACTTGCAGACGTCTCTGACTATGCATTTAAGTGCTTAGTGTTATTTTATTGCATTTCTCAATGCGAAGATAAATTTTACTATATTCTTTATAATTATTTTTAAAATTTAAAGTTTTACAAACTTTTCATGTATTTCTGCAATATATTCTTTTATATAATATTTATTTTTGTTTTAATAACTTGTGTCTTCCAAAATATCCTCTCAACAAGATAGACGCAGCAATCCTTTTCGTCGTCCTGGTGAAAAGGGCCACCTTGGTAAGGATTTGCGAAATGTACCTTCAAAACTACTACGAAACAAATTTCCTGAAAACGCTAAAATATTCACTGATTGTCGCAAGAAATTCTATAGAAGAAGAAACAGCGAAACAAAATCTAGCGCTCATGAAAATTATTGTAGCAGCGATTCTAATGATGAATCGTCGATCGCTGTGTCATGATATCAGCCCTAGAGAAGCAGAACTAGAGGAACTATTGAATGGAATAAAACAAATATTCAATTCTTTTTCTAAGTATGATCCTGATCGTATAAAATTTTTAACATTGGCTCCCTTATCATGGAGTACACGGAAAATAGCTAAGGAGTTTGGTTGTTCTAGACATATTGCAGAAATTGCTAAGAATTGCGTGCAAATGAAGATATTTGGTCATCTCCTCTAGCAAGAGCTGATAAACAGTTATCCCTCAATACTATACAAAAAGTTCAAGACTTTTATGAATCAAATGAAAATAGTCGATTAATGGCTGGAATAAAGGATACTGTTACCACTTGGACTGATAAAGAAAAAATTAAAACGTAGAAAAGGTTACTCCTTTTAGATCTAAAAGAATTACATCAACATTTTAAAACGAATTATCCTAACTATCCGATTAGTTTTTCAAAATTTTGTGAATTACGGCCACATATACTTGCAGGTACAAGTAGTACACATTGTACATGTGTTTGTATCATTCATCAAAATTGCAAGTTAATGCTTGATGCTATCAACATTTTTAAAACATCAAAGGAAATGGATAATCCATTAAATGATTATAAAGATTGTTTGAAACTTTGATGTGTGATAACCCTACTGTCTTATGTTATTTAAACGAATGTTCTAAGTGTCCAGATGATGACAAGCTTATAGAGACTATTCAATGCGCTCTGGAAAAAATAAACGTAATTGAAATTGTCTTTAGTACTTGACGAACTACTAATAGAGCGACTTTAATTATACAAAAACTCACTAATCAGGAATTTTTAAAACAGCTTTCTTGTAAGTTACAACAATTAAAATCACATAATTTTATATGCAAAAGCAGTCAGAATACTTCATATGAACCAAAAAGAAAAACTCTGTGAAGGCGAAGTGCTTGTACAACTTGATTTCGCAGAAAATTATGCATTTGTTGTGCAGGGTGCAGCTCAAGCATTCCATTTTAATAATAATCAGTGCACTGTCATTACAGTCGTATATTATTATTACTGTAAGAAATGGCTGCATGGTAGTATAGTAATATTGTCTAATTGTTTATCACATGATATAGTTACTGTACACATTTCTCAAAAGCTGATCATAAATTAATTAAGAAATAAATGTGCAAAAAATTAAAAAAATTATCTATTTAATGACGATGCCAAGCAGCATTTCAAAAACCGCTTTCAAATGTGTAATTTGTTGCATCACAACGAGGATTTAGGGGTGTCAGCGGAATGACATTTCCATGTTACTGCACATGGAAAAGGAGGTTGTGATGGAGTAGGTGCATCTTTTAAACGGGGAGCAGTACGAGCTAATCTCCAAGCTCCAGCAACATTTTCTATCTTAACTCCTGAGACCTTGTTTGCTTGGGCAGAGAACAAGTTTTCAAATATTAAGATTTTATATTTTAGTGACAAAGAACATAAAAAAGTAACAACAGCTCTTCGAAGTAGATTTCAAAATGCAAAACTTATTCGTAACATACAAAAACAACACGCATTCATACCAGTAGCAGATAAAAACTTACTTGTTAAGAGATTTTCTTCTAGTCCTGAAGGTATAACTCCTTCCTAATGAGATAAACATTAGTTCTCGCGTTATTAAAAAAAGCAATTTTGTTTCATGTTTAATTCATGATTTCGATGATAGAACAATAAAGGGCATTAAAGGAGAAGGAACTAAGGCCGTTTTTCTGCCCTGCACAGAATTGACTCAAATTTTGTAGAAATAGTCTCCATAAAAGTCCTCATAATTTCCTTAAAGCATTTATGAAAATAGCGTTTCAATTCGGAGAACGAGGCATCCAAAATTCTAGATTTTGTATGGGATTTCGTGTATTTGGAGAATGTTTGTCATAATTCACTTTGTTATTGATTCATCCCAATCACCAAACTTTCTCAAAAACTTTCTATAGGTATTATCTTCAAAATATAAAATTTTGGTGATTTTAATTAAGTGCGCACATATTGAGAATGAGACTTGAATTCAGAGATATCGCATCTTATAGTGCAAGATTTGATCGAGATCCTGAAAAATCTCGAGAAATATAAGTTTTACAGAAAAATGTGTCAGACAAACGTTACAGTGCTCAAACGACCTATTTACTGAAATTATCAATTTGACCTTGGATGGCGTCGTCAAGGTCAGGGTAAGGTCACCTTGAATTTTTTAAATAAAACCCTATTTTTTATTGCATATTCTTGTAGCTTTTTTCGAGAGTTTTGCAAAACACTATAATAAAATATTTTTTCATTAAGTACTTTCCGACTTATGAAGCTCGACAGTTGCAGTATCACCAGTATTAACATTATCCAAAATGCACCACGCGGAGGTTGCCTGGTCGGATTTACATCTCTTGTATATATATATATGTATGTATATATATTGTATATATTGCGACGCGATTTTCGCTCGCCGTCGGCAAACTGCCGTCGATCCGCGCGTCTCGGCCAACCTAGCTCTCACGAAATAGGTTGGGCGCCAGGTGCAACGGGCTGCACCGTTCACCAACGCTACGCGACACCTCACCCAAAGGGCCGAGACACGCGAAGGCGACGGGACCGGTAGCTCTTCGATATTTAAGTCGGTAGACGGGAAGGGTTCGTCGGAAGTCGGGAACGACCGGGAAAACACAAGAACGACGAGGCGCGTTTCGACTATCTTCAATTTTATTATTGCGGGGATCGGAACGATCCGATCCCTCGGTACGATACACTCCGCTTTGCCCTCGCGAATTCGAGATTTGGCGCTACGCCGATAACTAGGACGAGACTCTTTACGGTCACGACACCGAAATGATAACGCAGGTGGAAGGTCTTACAAACTCGGGAACCTCCCGGCGACGTGGTCCTCCTCCTTTCTCCCCCTCACTCTCTCTCTGGCGCAGCGCTGCCACTGACGTTCCCTTCTAGGGCGGGGGCTACGTCCGGAGTCCTCCACTCGCGAACGCCAATCCTCACCAAACTCCTTGTTCTTTTCTCTTTTCGGCAATCGATAACTCTCCGGTAATATTCGGAAACAGGTCGGCGATATTAGAGAGAGCGACAATGGGAGTCTCCTCTTTTTATTTCCTTCTCCCGACAGGCTTTCTTGTCCGTTGGTGTTGTCTCGTGCTACCCGTCTTTCCCCGTTCCTCGGTAAATCTCCCTATACGGGAATCCTTCCGCGGATCTTTGTTTTTTTCGATCCGCGGGACGGGTGCTCGGTCTCACTCTCTTGCTCGTTCCCTCTCTCTCTTGCTCACGCTCGCCCGGTCTCCGTGTTTAGGCTGGCTTCGTCTAGCCGGCGTTCACGCGCCAAGCACGGGAACGCCGACCGTTCGGCGCGATATCCTTGCAGGCCTGTGGACAACAGAAGCGGCTGCGAGAACCTTTCACAACGATACGGAACCGATAATAGTAGGGCAACAAGATTGCGTTCACCTGGGGTGGCGGTCCAGCTGAGAGCGTTGTCCTATTCTCTCCTCCACCTGTCCCTTCGGTCCTGATGGGCGGCGCGGGAGGTCCAGGGGCACATAGCTCGGGGACGCGGGACCGTTCCACCTGCACGCTTTGCTTACCGACTCTAATTATCACGGGGGGGGGGAGAGTGCAAGGCGACACCCCCTCCCCCGATAGTCTCGCCTAAGAGCCGAAAGGTCGGCCTGGGACGGGCGCCTTTCCGGCTGCCACGTCACAATATATATATATATATATACAGGGTGTTTGATAGCTGATCATGCAGACGAAAGTTGGAGATAGATTGGGTGTAGCCGAGAAGAAAAGTCATGTATTGTCAATACCACAATGTCAAATTGCCAATAGTTATCGAGTTATTAATTAAAACATGTGAGCCAATGAGCGTGTAGAGAGCGGAGAGCGACCGCAGTAAGCACATAGACATTTGATACAGGCGGAGCCAGCGAGTGGCGGTAGGCGAGCGCGCGCGGCGAGAGGCAACGTAAACAACAAGAGGCGAACGCGCGAGACGAGGAGCGTGCGAGCGCGAACGCCGAGGAGCGAGCGAGCGCAAGCGACAAGAGGCGAGCGAGCGCGACGAAGAGCGAGCGAGCGCGAACGACGAGGAGCGAGCGAGCTATAAGGAAAAAGCTATAAAGAAAAAGCTCGCTCGCTCCTCGTCGCGCGCGATCGCCTCTTGTCGCTTACGTTGCCCCTCGCCGCGCGCGCTTGTCTACCGCCATTCACTGACTCCGCCTGTATCAAATGTCTACGTGCTTACTGCGGCCGCCTTCCGCTCTCTACGCGCTCGTTGGCTCACATGTTTTAATTAATAACTCGGTAACTATTGCCAATTTGACATTATGGTATATGACTTTTCTTCTCGGCTACACCCAATCTATCTCCAACTTTCGTCTGCATGATCAGCTATCAAACACCCTGTATATTGTATATATATATATATATATATATATATATATATGTATATATATATGTATGTGTGTATGTGTATGTGTGTGTGTATGTGTGTGTGTGTGTCTCAGCAGAGATAAAGACCCCATGGTGTGTCACTCCCATAATATTTATCGACTCCAAACTCTCTCTGTTGTGTATGTGTGTGTGAATATGTGTATATGTGTCACACTTGCTATCAAGTGCTATCAAGAACCTTATATAATTGAATATTTGGACCTGACCGATTTTATTTATTTTTTAGATATAGTGGTGTGTGCTGCATGTACCGGTGTATAGATATATTTTAACCACAATAGAAATTCTTCTAATCATCTGTTTCAGACCAATCTGCAACAGCATCGTCAACGTAACCTAAAAGTGTCAAGATTGAAAAATTTTACGTTCAGATATGACGTTTTCAACCTTGACCTGTCAAACGATCAATGGGGAACATTTTGAACATCTCTTGTAATCTCAGGCCGAGTTACAAGATGCTTTGCCTTCGGTGGCCGGGACAATTGAACCTTGCCTTCAGTGGTCGGGTTTGAGACACCTTGCCTTCAGTGGTCGGGTTTGAGACACCTTGCCTTAAGTGGCCGGGTTTGAGACACTTTGCCTTCAGTGGCCGGGTTTGAGACACTTTGCCTTCAGTGGTCGGATTCCGAGACGCTTTACTTTCAATAGACTTCACGATCAATGAAGTAACGTAAAACGCATAATTTTGAGAACAAGGTCAAGGTTGAAAACGTCATATCCGAACGTAAAATTTTTCAATCTTGACACTTTTAGGTCAAAAGTATGGATTTTCAGTCCTAAAAAAGTCCGGTTTGACCTCAATAATCTTAACTTGTAACGCCGGTGCCTCCGGGTTCGGTTTTTCTTTTATCGATCCGACCCTGCGTTGCGATCGTCGTTAACGAATCGCGCGCAGAAATTTTATTAGAAGAAGGTGATCTTGGTGAATAATTGAAGTCGGTCGGTGTTTGTAGACAGTGACGCTTTATTCTATTGCTTCAGCATGTAATGACCGCGTGTTATCGCGCGAGGTTCCCACTGTTTGGGTGCCGTCTCGACGCGCGGCTTTGTTTCTACGCTTATGCTCGCCGTCTCGGGGATCGGCCGTGTTTACGTGACGGTGGTTTTGTCTAATGCGTGATTCTCGACTTGTCTAGAGCGTATCAGCAGTAATTATTTTAATACATAGGATTTACAAGAAAAAGAAAGATTCGCTGTCGGAGGGTCCGGGCGTCGGCAGAACTAGAGATTCCGTGCGGGCGTCGTCGCAGCCTTTAGTCGGCGTTTAAAGGCCGAGTCCTCGTCTCGTCTGACCGTCGGCGTATAGAAGAAAGTGCGCAAAAACGCGTCGCGTCGAGCCGCGTTAGCGCTTTGTGGGGCGCGCACAATAGTTATGTCGTGCGTCGGGCGTAAGGCTCACGCTTGTTTTTCGGCACGCCGTAATTATTCGCTTTGCTTCTTCGCGTTATTGACGACGGGAGAGATTCGCGATGCCTATCGGGCTTGCTCCCCGATTCTATTCGTCGCGGTCGTTGATCGATTTTTGGGTCGGCGCGATGCGCCTTTCCGATGGGGTTACTCCGGGCCGGCGACCGTGCCAGACAGTCGGTAGGTGTGGGCGACGACTCTTTCTGCCCTTGTATCCTTACGTGCTCTGAGTCCTATAGGAAGTAGAGAGGAAGAAACAAAAAGAAAGATATTTTTGAGAGCGTTCCGGAGAACACACCGGAGTAACGGCAAACTCGCCGTTCGATCTCTGAATCACGAAGACGGCACAAAACAAGATCGTTCCGGTGAACACACCGGAGCGACGGCAAACTCGCCGTCCGATCTTTATATCGCAAAGACGGCACAAAATAAGATCGTTCCGGAGAACACACCGGAGTAACGGCAAACTCGCCGTTCGATCTTTATATCGCAAAGACGGCACAAAATATCGCAAAGAACGGAAGCAATCGCGGATGCCGACGGCTGCGGCCTGGTAGATTACTTACTCGGAACTTTCGATCTTCTGGAGGCACTCCGCAGATTCGTTGACGAGTTTTCCTAGACGGTGGATCGCTTCAGACTCTCCGAAGACTCTCCCAAGACTGCTTGAAGCCTGTCCAAAACTCGACTGTCCCAAAGACAAGAACTGTCGGGTTTATATATCCGTCATTTTCTGTCTTCGGTTTCTTTCGTTGATTAATCCGAATTTGATCGAGAGTAATCGTGAGTATGCGACGTTCGCCGAGGATCGTTTTGGCGGCGTCGCGAGTTCGGCTTGGTGGCCGATCATTCCCGAGCGTTGCTGCCGGGTCTTCGGCCAGCCTCGGGTGAGCGCGTTGAAAAAGCGCGGTGACAGCGCGGATCGGGGGGCGTGCGCTCAGCTGACTGCCACGTGATGTTCAGTGGCAGTCAGCGTAACGACACATTTGCCGGTATGTGTCGTTACAAACTCATGACCTTGAGAATAAGGGCAAAGTCACGGCTGAATGTCCCTCGTTGACCTCTACATTCTTATTCTTATGCGTAACATTGCTCCCTAACAGGTGCATTTTCGAAGATATTCGCGTTTTCAGCTTAAAACAAGCCTTTATGTGACCTTCAGAGGTCAAATTTGGCAGTGTTCAAGGCTATATCCGAACGTAAAATTTTCCGCTCTTTTCATTTCTGGAGTCAAAAGTATAGGGTCCTATTTAAAAAAATTGACCTGACCTTGAAATGACCTTCAAGGTCATTGTTAAGGTCAAATCCAAGATCACCGTCAGATAGCCAGGAAAAAATCATAAAAACCTAGTACTTTGCATTTTTTCTAGGACTCATATTTTTCGAGTTATTCTGCTCTTCCGGGACTTTTATAATACCCTGTATATATCCAAAAAAGTTCTAATTATACTTTTCAACGACGTTCCTATTCCATGTATAAAGGTCGTAATCTATTAAAACCTATGATGTTCGTGAGTACTACTGGATATATAGTAGAAGTTTTGGGTCCATACTTCACAGACGGGAAAAACAATGACGCAAATATTCTTAATAGTCTGATGATGTCTGTGCAAGTGAGCTAAGACGATAATTTAGCCCTAATGATGTGTTTGTCGTTAACAGGGGCTTCAGAGATTCTCTCGAAATGTTAGAAAAACTCGGTTTTGTCTCAAAAATGCCTAATTTTTTTAGAAAAGAAAGCTCAGCATACTTCTGATGAAGCAAATCAGTCTCGTCTTGTTACTCATATACGGTGGGTTGTAGAGGCAGTTAACGGATTACTAAAACAGTGGAAAGTTCTGAATCAGGTGTTTCCTAACTCGCAAATCCCATTTTTAGGTCAATATGTAAGAATAGTGCGTGCTTTATGTAACGCATTTCGACCTCCACGAGTGTCACATAACGTAGAAGATGCTATAATATCTGAACGAATGTTACAATTAGTTAGAACACGAAATCTTCTGCAGCAACATGTGGAACAAGAAAATTGGGCAAGGAAAAGTGCAACGTGGATTACTGTAACAGCGGACATAGTTGTCGACTTCCCTAAATTGACAGAAAATGAACTGAGATTTATAACACTTGGAAGTTATCAAATAAAACAGGCCAAGTCGTACACGCAAGAACATCTTGCTTCTGATGGCATGTATAAACTATTTATACATAAGGAAAGCACAGATATTTTATGTGTACGAATACAATCACGGCACACAATATCTAAACAGTATGTATGTATGTATGTATGTATGTATGTATATTTATTCTCCCCTAAGGGTTCGAAGGCGCTTTTGCAGGGAGCGTTCCCCAACCCTTTACAACTCCTCCTTACAATTATTCGCTTCCCTTACTTTTTATTTTCTGGTCCTGGGGGAGAACTCGCGTCCCGCTTGCCGCTCGTCCTCCCCCTTGACACACACACACACACCTCTCCCCTCTCCTGGACTTCCGTTTCCTTGGCCTTTCAATTAACATTCTTTTCCAATTCTTTGTCTACTTCCTCTCCGCCCTTACCCCCCTCATCCCCACCCCTCTCCCTCTCCAATTCTCTCATCCACCTCTCTCCCTCTCCCTCCTCTCCCAATATCCTCCTTACTTCCTCTTTCCAACTCTTTTCGCTTCCATTTTCCCATCTCCTACATTCCTCCCACACATGCTCCCATGTTTCCTCTTCCCTCTCACACAACCTACACCTCCTTTCCTCCTCCTTCCTCCAATACTGCCCTCCTCTCATCTCATTTCCCAATCTGAACCTCGCCATCCTTTTCCACCTACTTTCTCCCCACCCCTTCTTCAAGTACTGCGGTATCCCTTCCCCTTTCACATATTCATACCACCTATTATACCTTGACTCTCTTATCTTCTCCCCCCTCTCTCTTCTTCCTAGCTCCTCTCCCTTTTCTCTTATTTCTGTCACCAATGTCTCTCCATCTTCTCTCCTTTTTCTTACCTCCCTCATGTCCCCTCCCCTTTCCTTGAAGAATTTTATCCTCCCCACCTCCCAACTCGTCAATCTCTCCCCCTTCTCCTCTCTCTTCTTTATCTCCTCTAGACATTTCCTCGCAATTTCGCTCCCCCTTCCCTCCTCCAGCCTTCTCTCCCATTTCCATGCCCTTAACTCCGCTCTCTCTCTTAACTTCTCTCTCTTCAATTCCTCCCTTACCATGTATCCTGGCGTTTCTCTCTTTACTCCTAGTATCCATCTCATGTATCTTTCCTGGCTTCTCTCTATCTCTTCCCTCTGCTCCCACCCCCATATTTCCACCCCATACCCTATCACCGTCCATACTAAACTATCATATAACCATATTCTTTTCCCCCATTCTCTCTCAAACCTTCTTTTCCCTATTCCCCATACCTGTCCCATCACCGTCATTCCTATTTTTATTCTTTCCTTTATATGCTTCTCCTGTCCCCCATCTTTCTGCATCACGTATCCTAAATATTTATATTCCTTCACTTCTTCCAATTCCTTTCCTTTCCATCTCCATTTCATCTTTCTCTCTCTACCCCCTCCCTTCCTAAATCTCATCACTTTCGTTTTCCCTATATTCACCTCCATCCCTTTCCTTTCCATATATCTTTCCAATCTCGCTATCATTGCCTTCATCCCCTCCTCCTCCTCCGCCATTATCACCACGTCATCTGCATATGCCAATGAATATATTTTCTCTTCTCCTATCTTTACTCCTCCCCACCTCCCTTTTTTTAATTCCTCTTCCATATCCGCCATTAACAAATTAAACATCCCTGGACTTAGTGGGCACCCCTGCCTCACTCCTCTTCCCGTCCAGAACCCCTCCCCTAGCTCCTTTCCCACCCTTACTCTGCTTATCGTCTCTTCCATCACCTCCTCACATCTCTCCACCAATCCCTTTCTCACTCCTCTTTCCCTCATCGCCCTTATCAACTCTCTTCTGTCCACCGTATCGAATGCTGCTTTCAGATCCACAAATAACGCCACCAGCTTACCCCCCTTCCTTCCTAATTGTCTATTTATCACATAATTCATCACATATATGTTGTCTATCATTCCCAACCCTTTCCTGAACCCCGTCTGATTTTGCGGTATCAACCCTTTCTCCTCCACCTCTTTCCTTAATCTTCCCGCTAATACCGATGCATAAATCTGGTACAACGTATTCATTAACGTTACTCCTCTGTACTCTCCCACTACTCTTCCCTCCCCCTTCTTCCCTATCGGTACTACTATTCCTTCCTTCCATTCCTCTGGCCACCCTTCCCCTCTCCATACTCTATTACACATTTCCCTTATCCATTCCTCCATCCTCTCTCCTCCATATTTCCACGCTTCATTTGGTATCTCATCCCCTCCTACCGCCTTGTTGTCCTTTAATTTCTTCATTACCTCCTTAATTTCTTCCTTGCTTATTTCCTGTTCCTTCTCTCTTTCCTCTTTTCTCTTCCTTCCTCCTATCACTCTTCTCCCCACTCCTCCTAGTAACCCTCTAAAATATTCCTCCCATTCTTTCATTTCAATCTCTTCGTTTCTTCCCTTTCTTCTTTTCCTCTCCCTCCTCATTACTTCCCATATCTTCCCCTCTTTTACTTTTTTATTCACCCATCTCTCCCACTTCTCATTTTCTTCTTTCCTCTTTCTCTCGCATAACTTTTTATATTTTGATTTTTCTTCTCTATATCTCTCTCTATCCACCTCCCCTCTTCTCCATCTCCTCAATTCCCTCCTTACCTTCCTCTTCTCTTCTCTACATTCCTCATCCCACCAACCTTTCCTCCTCTCCTTCTCGCCCTCTTCTTCTTCCCTTACTATTGCTCCCTTTATCCTTTTATTCATTTCCTTGATCTCCTCTTCTACCTTTCCTTCCCCTATTCTCATTTCCCCCAACTCTTCCCTAAATCTTTCTCTAGCCCTTTCAGTCCATACCCCTTTTTCTTTCCTTTTCTTCCCTCCCTCTCTCTTTCCCCTCTCTCTTCCTCCCTCCATCCTTACCGTTATTGGATGATGATCCGACTCTATATTATCCCCCACCTCAAAACTTTTTATCTTGCTCCATCCTTCCTCATTTACTATAACATAATCTATTACCGATTCTCCTCTTCCCCCTGTGTACGTCCATTCCCCTTTTTCATCTCCTTCCTTCCCTCCGTTCACTATCATCCATCCTCTTTCATTTATACACTCTATCAATTCCTTTCCCTCCTTATTTTCCTGCTCGTCTTTCGATTTCCTATTCTCCTCCACCCCCTCTTCATCCTCCTATATTCTCCCCCTTCTCCTTCCTGTCCTTGCGTTAAAATATCCTCCAATTATCGTTCTTCCTCCTCCCCCTTCCTCTTCCATCCATTCCTTTAATCTTTCCAACCTTTTCCCTAAATCCCCCCTCACATATACTCCTATTATCCTCCATCTTCGTCCTTCTATTATTACATTCCCCACCATCACTCCCTCCATCTCCTCCCTCTCCTCCTCTTCCCCCCTCTCGCTTCTAATTCTTCCTTATTCCCATTACCATCCCCCCCTTTGCTCTTTCCTTTTCTATAAACTCTCTTTGCCGTTTGTATTTTCCATGTATATCCTTCGGTAGCTTCCCCCTTAACCACGCTTGTTCTTTTTCCTCTATCCATGTTTCCATTAACGTTATTACATCCCATTTTTCTATCTCCTCCAAAACTCCCTATCTTTCTTTTTCAAATCCTGCTACATTCCAGAATGTCACCTTTAAATCCCTCTTTCCTTCTTCCCCTCTTTCCTTCCTATTTCCTCCTCTCCCCTCTCCTCTTCTATCTCCGCCTAGTTTCCCTCCTTCCCATTTTCCCTCCCCTTCCCCCTCCCTCTCCTCTCCTCTCCCTCTACTGTCAATACTTTCTTTTCCCCTTTTCTATTAACCACCCCCCTCACTTCTTCGTCCCACCTCCACCATTCCTCATTTATTCTTATTTTTCCATACCCTCTCCAAACCCTACTTCCTTTTCCTTCTTCTTCATCCGCTATTCTTCTCATTATCCACCTTGCTCTCCTTTCCTCATATGTCAAATCGTCTTCTATCCATACCTTGCTTCCTTTCAGTTTCTTTTTCCTTTCCATTATCCTGCTTTTTTCCTCCTCACTATTTAATTCCACCACTACTATTTCTCTCTCATCCCCCTTTCCCGTCTTTATCCTCCTTATTCTTTTTCCAATCCCCTCTTTCATTCCTATTTCTTTCAGTATCTTTTCCACCTCCTCTCTTACCTCCCCTTTTCCTATTTCTACCCCCCTCATCACTATATTCCTTCTTCTTTTCTCCCTCTCTCTTTCCTCCTCCCTTTTTTCCAATACTTTCACTCTCTCCTCCATTTCTCCCTTCCTCTCTTCTGCTTCTCTTCTACTCTCCCTTTCCCTCTCTTCCTCCACCTTCTTTACTCTTTCTTCTATCTTTTTTATCATCTCCCCTTCCCCTCCCTTCCCTTCTATCTCTTCCCATTTCCTCTCTAAACTCTCTATCCTATCCCTCATCTCCTGCTTCTCTTTCTCCCATGTTTCCTCTCTCCTCCTCATTTCCTTCCTTAACCCTTCTATTTCCTCTTTTACCTCTTTAAACCCTCCTCTTATTTCCTTCCTCATTTCCTCTAATGAATTCTCCCTTTCCCTCCCCTCCTCTTCCCCTTTTACTGGTGACCTCACTGTCTTCCTACTTTTCATAAATCCCATCTCCTCCTCCTTCTCTCTTTTCCTTTTCCACATCTCCCCTATCATTCCCGTACTCCCTCTTCTCCCTCCCTCCTCCCCCCTTTTCCCTCCATTCCCTTTTCTTCCCTCCCCCTTACTCCTCTCTTCCTTCCCTATTTCCTCCATTCTTATCTTCCCTTTCTCTCCTTTAAACTTCGCTCCTTTCTCTTCCTCCTTTCCTTTCTCCTACAGATGTCGTTCCTTCTCCTTCTTGCCTCTCTTCTATCTGCTCCTATACTCCTTGCCCGTATCCTTTCTCTTATTTTCTCCCTCTATAAACTCTCTTTCCCTGCTCTTCTCTAGCCGTCCCTAACCTCACTCTCTCACCCGTATCTTTCACCCCTTTCCACTCTCTCTCTCTCTCTCTCCCTTCTCGCCTCCACTCACCTCCACTCCCGCTCACTCTCTTCACACTCTCTCCTCCCCCCTCCTCCAATTCTGTCCCCTACACTCTCCTTTTCTCTCCTCCTTTCACTCTACTAGAAACCTCTCCTATACTTTACGCCGCCGGAAACGGAAGTCACAATATCTAAACAGTTATAACCTATGAATCCAGTTATACTATTGGGAATAAATCCATCATTGGCTGGTACTGCTCAGTGTAAAACTGGAGCACGAATAGTTGGAGTTTGTGCCCATAAATGCTCAGTTTTATGGTATCTCGGGTATTTTAGGAA